>NW_025333602.1:0-4631 GCF_019186645.2 Phyllostomus hastatus | reverse complement strand
AAACAGAATGTTACAGAAAAGACAAGGGGGGGGGGCTGGGACAATATACTATTATTTAAAAGGCCCCCAGGCCCGTCATGTCTGCCGCCAGAGGAAAGACATCTCTCAATGCCAGAGATTCTTGAAAAGGAAAGGAAATCTTTATTTAATCTTATACTAACTTAAAGTAGTGACCTAATGTCTTTATCAAAAATTCTAAAGTCCCTAAAAACACCCACAAGCAGACACAGTCCTTCCTTCCTTACCCCTTTGCCCAGTCCAGAGTACTGTATCTCAGGAAAGAAAATAGAAGTCCACAGCTCAGGCAGTCCTCTGGTTCTTCCCAGTTAGTCCTCTCTCTCGACTGGGAGACCTCCCTGGGTTCCTGGCACCCTCCACTAAGTCGCCGGGATCTCTGCTAAAAACAGGTGGTGGTTCCCCTTCTAAAGCTGTGGGGGTCCCCACTCTGTCCAGGCCTCGTGGTTCTCCCTCTCAGGGCTGCGGGAAGGGGAGAGTCCCCACTCTGCCAAAGCCACGTGGTTCTCTCCCTCTCAGGGCTGCACATGGCTCTCCTTCCTAAAGCAGCATGGTTCTCTCTGGGATGCAGGAGTCTCCACTCCGTCAAAGCTGCATGGTTCTCTATCAATGACCGCCAAGTCTCGGTTTTTAAATCCCCGTGGCCAATCTTCCTCTGCAGCCTCATTTCCGACACCTCCCACACTCAGCTTCATTTGCCAGAATTCATATCCTTCCAGCTTTACTGGGCTGCCATCTTGAGTCTGGGCAGGTGTGGCCCCATGTGCTGGAGTCAATCTTCTCCGAGCTCCCACGCAGGTGCTGTAGCTTGAGGGGATCTGCCCCCAGTCACATGTTGGTGGGGAAGTTACTTCCATTCCCCTCACTCAGAGATGATCAGAGCTATTTAACATATCTAAGCGACCAGCTAAAGGCTATAGATATGTTAAGTGACCATGCCAGAGGGTAGCTGCAAGGCTGTTGCTATGCAAAACAGATCTCAATGGCCCTGCTCCATTTGTCCCTTCCCCCAACCCACACGGTGGGGGGGGTGGTGGAGACATCTTAAAATCTCCTGGACACCTTAAGTTCTGGACCCCATTTCAAATGTCCATTTGGGGTCCCCCCTCTTGGCTGCACCCTGTAACAAGAACTTGAAGCTAAACTTCAGAGCAATCAACCTGGAAAACCAGTGGAAGTGTAGCTGGTATGGAACTTTGTACACAAAAGAAGAAGATGAGAGGAGACAAGGAGAGGGTGACACCCTCCATGCAAATGCAGGGACTGGGAAGTCCAAAAGATATGGCTGCAGGGAGCTCCTTTCTACTGAGAAGTGGGGTGCTGCCAGCCATGCAGGGGTGTCCATACCTCAGCAATAGAGATGGAGAAAGGAGCCCATGTGTTACAGGGTGGAGCCAAGAGGGGGGGCCCCAAATGGGCATTTGAAATGGGGTCCAGAACTTAAGGTGTCCAGGAGATTTTAAGATGTCTCCAACCCCCCACCCCAGGGTGTGGGTTGGGGGAAGGGACAAATGGAACAGGGCCATTGAGATCTGTTTTGCATAGCAACAGCCTTGCAGCTACCCTCTGGAGTGGTCATTTAACATATCTATAGCCTTTGGATGGTTGCATGGATATGTTAAATAGCTGTGATCATCTCTGAGCCAGGGGAATGGAAGTAACTTCCCCACCAACATGTGACTGGGAGCAGATCCCCCAAGCTACAGCGCCTGCGTGGGAGCTCAGAGACGATTGGCTCCAGGACATGGGCCACACCTGCCCAGACTCATGATGGCTGCCCAGTAAAGCTGGAAGGATATGAATTATGGCAAGTGAAGCCGAGTGTGGGAGGAGTCGGAAATGAGGCTGCAGAGGAAGATTGGCCGCGGGGATTTAAAACCCAGACTTGGCAGCCATTAGGAGAGAGAACCATGCGAGTTTAGCAGAATGGGGAGGACCTCGGCCATTGAGAGGGGGGGAACCATGCTGCTTTGAGAAGGAGAGCCATGTGCAGCCCTGAGAAGGGGAGAACCATGTGTCTTTAGCAGAGTGGAGACTCCCGCATCCGAGAGAGAGAGAGAACCATGCGGCTTTAGCAGAATAGGGAGGACCTCAGCCATTGAGGGAGAACCGTGCTGCTTTAGGAGAGAGAACCACGCGGCCTTGACAGAGTGGAGACTCCCGCAGCCCTGAGAGGGAGAACCATGAGGCCTGGACAGAGCAGGGACCCCCACAGCTTTAGACGGGGAACCACCACCTGTTTTTAGCAGAGATCCCGGCGACTTAGGCGAGGGTGCAGGGAACCCAGGGAGGACTCCCAGTCAAGATGGAGTATTAACTGTGAAGAACCAGAGGACTGCCTGAGCCATGGACTTCTATTTCCTTTCCTGAGATACGGTACTCTGGACTGGGCAAAGGGGGAAGGAAGGAAGGACTGCGTGTTTGTGGGTGTTTTTAGGGACTTTAGAATTTTTGATAAAGACATTAGGTCACTACTTTAAGTTAGTATAGCATTAAATAAACATTTCCTTTTCTTTTCACGAATCTCTGGCATTGAGAGACGTCTTTCCTCTGGTGGCGGACATAACAGACCCGGGGCCTTCTTTTAATAATAGTATATCGTCCCAGGCCCCCCTTGTTGTGTTCTGTAACACATGCAACATTTGGATTTGGAACCTGTGGGGACTTGGAACTCTGGGTGACTCAGAGTGCAGCATTCCTGGGAGGGAGTGACCCCATTGTTACAAAGCCAGGATCTGTGACTGCTGCAGGGGCCATGAAGCTGTTCCAGGCTGGAGGAGGGGTCTGCCTGGTGCACCCAGTAGTGACTTTAAGGGATCCTCTATTTTATGGAAGGACTGTGGGCAGAGAACCATAGGGAGTCTGGACTGTTTGGTTTGAGGAAGAGGACCTGTGTTGCCCACCCCCTGTTCATGGGAGGAGCCCCCCCGCTTCATGTTGAATCACAAGGTCTGCCCAGTCCTGTGGACTTCCAAGGTGAAGGGGTAAAGCCTGAGATAAATATTTGGAACACCACTGCATGTTAGATGACAGGGGGCGGGGCAGCATTTGGCCCTCTTGAGCCCTGGAGGACCTGGGGAGACTGTAGTGCAATGTCGGCCTAATTTTCTTTTTGGGAATCCCCTTAGAAGGCCACAGAGAGCTGTGTTTCTTCAGACAATTTCTCCAAGGTGAGCTTCTGTCCTGGAGTCAGTTGGGCACGTTATGGGCTCTGCAGTTGCATTATGGGGATGCAGAACCCAGGTTTCTAGCGAGTTCAGCCCCTCTAGTCACTGGATGGAGAGGAAGTGCTGCTCCCCTAGAGAACCTCTCCCAAGAATGGTTGAATCACCACTGCCAGGATCAGATAACCCCACTGAACACACTTCTGATGGGGAAGGGAGAGGTGCTGAGAGTGGGGACACTGAAAAGTCCAGACTGAGGCAGACCCAAGTAGGTGGCCCGACCAACTGTTTACTAGAAACACTGTCCTGACAGCTTGCCTAAGGCAGGGTGAGGACAGTGTCCGACACTGGCTTGCAACAGAGAATCTCTCAGATGGCCCAGGACCAGACAACAAGTGACACCTTTGGACAACACTGGAGCAAGATCCACTGGAATTCACAAACACTTTATCCAGGGGTGATCACAGCAAGCTTCTCAATCTGTGGGGAGGATCCATACATTTGTCTTTATTAATCTTCTAAAATCTCCTTATTTTCCCTTTGGCATTTATTTTTCCCTCTTTTCTTTCATATCTCTTACTTTCTCTTTCCTTGTCTTACTCTATGTCTTCACTTTTCTTTCTTTAAGTGCATTTTGTTGATGATGCTAATACAGTTGTCCCAGTTTTTTGCCCTTTGCCTGCATCGGCTTGGTGAAAGCCTTCCCTCCAGCAACCCCACCACCCATCTTAGTTCATGTCCACGGATTATGCATATAAATCCTTCGGCTTCTCCATCTCTTATTCGTAATTCCATTATTCTTGTTCCATCCTTTATTTTTCTATATGTATTATTTTTCTTTACTTTCCCTTCCTTCTTCTCTTTCATATTCTTTTCCTTTCACTTTTTAATTCTTGAATTCTTTTTGTTTCTTGTGTTTTATTGTTCTGCTTGTTTGTATTTTTGTATTTTTTCTTTTCTTCTTATTTTGTTGTTGTATTTGCTATTGTTACTATTTTTCCATTGTAGTGTTTTTGGTTTTGTTTTCTTTTGTTGTGTTTTGTCAGCACCTGTACAATGGTTGCAGAAGACAGATTGTCTGTACAGATTATAGATTTTTACTCTGTTCCTCTCTGGGGATAAGGTTGCAGCACCCAGCAGGGACAGAAAGGGGTCAGTCTGGCTGGGGCAGAACATATTCCTCTCTGTAATTTCCTTCAATTAGAGGGGGAAAGCTTGCATCATTGAAACACCTGATGGAGGCCACCTGATCAAGGCCCACAGCCCCTGAGTGTTCAAGGTCTCTATCTTCCCAACCAATAGGAACACACAGCAAGCAACTTCCCACAGGGTTGGACAGTCTTGGGAGATCTAGAGAGTCCATGTGAGGGGACAATGATGGAGGCCAAGTCTGACCACAGGGCCACTTGCAGCAGTGACAGTTAACTTGACAGTTAACAGTTTAAATGTTGC
>NW_025333601.1:0-69535 GCF_019186645.2 Phyllostomus hastatus | reverse complement strand
TTGTTTTATCCACTCTATTGATGGACACTTGGGCTGCTTCCATATCTTGGCCATTGTAAATAATGCTGCAGTGAACACAGCATGGGTTATGTTCTTCTTGAGTTCAGATATAATCCCAGAGGTGTAATCTCTGGGTCAAAAGACAGAACCATTTTTAACTTTCTGAGGTGTCTTCACCCTGTTTCCCACAGAGCTGCATCAGTCTGCATCTACACCAACAGTGCAAAAGGTTCCCCTTTCTCCACATCCTTGATAGCACTTGTTGTTTGTTGACTTGTTCATGATAGTCATTCTGACAGGTGTGAGATGGTATCTCACTGTGGTTTTAATTTCCATTTCTCTGATAATTAGCGATGTTGAACATATTTTCTTATGTCTATTGGATACCTGTATGTCCTCTTTGAAGAAGTTTCTGTTCAAGTCCTCTGCACATTTTTTAATTGCTTTTTTTCTTTGGCAGAGAGCTCTGTAAGCACTTTAAAAATTTTGGATATTAACCTCTTCTCAGATGCATGACAAATATGATCTCCCATTCTGTGGGTTGTCTTTTTATTTTGTTGATGTTTTTCTTTGCTTTCCAAAACCGTTTTAGTTTGATATAGTTCCATCTGTTTTTGTCTTTTTGTTTCCCTTGCTTAAGGAAATATATCTCATAAAAATTTTGACTACCAATATCTGAGATTTTGGTGCCTGTGTTTCCTTCTAGGATTTTTGTGATTTGGGATCTAAAAAATTTTTTGAACCATTTTGAATTTATTCTTGAGTGAGATATGAAAAGGTGATCTAGTTTCATTTTTCTGCACATATCTGTCTAATTTTCCCAACACCATTTACTTAATATACTATCCTCAGTCCATTTTGCATGTGCTTGCTTCCACTGTACATCATTAATTGACTATAAATGTGTGGGTTTACTTCTGGGATATGGCCCATTCATTTATGGTATAAACAGGTGAAAGTCTTTCAATCTTTTTCCAGTGAACTAGGTTCTTTATATTTCAACTGCATTGTCATTTTCTACCCAGTACACCATGGGCTATGCTACATGAGATTACTAAGGAGGGAGATAACATATTTCTGCATTTTATAATTATAGTACTGAGTACAGGGGAAGGGAACCAAAACTCATCAAAACCTGAAGTTTTGTCAAACTATACCCTGTTTATACTGAAATACATGGAAAAACAGACTGTAAAAAACTTTTGAGGAAAAATGTTTCAAAGGATAAAACCATGAATTTACATGTACTTTTAAAGAAACAGGGATGGAGTTCCTCTCTTTCAAATACAATTTAAGTCCATAAATCTTCATTAATCAAACTCTCCTTCAGATAAATATGAGCACTCTGTTAGTGTCTATGTATTTTCAACTAGTTAATATTATAGTAGTATACAAGATGAATGTAAATTACTCATTAGGTGTAATTTCCTTTTGGAACACAAAACTTTGGTGTCTGCTATAGAGAATATATTTAGAATCTCACTCTTTGGTGGTGGTCATCAGTGGTAATAGTGGTCTTCTTTTGCTGAGGTTTACTTTATATTCTGTGCAAAATCAGCATGGGCCTTTAAATTATGTTTCTCACTCATCTCTGTTGAAAAAAAAAGACAGAAAGGAACCAATGTCTCTGTGATAAAGGATGCAGATAGTGAAACCTGAGGCTTAAATGTGCACTATTTTTTCACACCTTCATGTGCAGCTGAGCAGCACTGAAGGCTCTTGGGAAACAAGGGCAGATAACAAAGGGAGCCCAGAAGAATCACCTTCTTTGCCAGAACACGCACAGCCAGTCCATCCACCTGCAGGGGCTCACCTCTTCTATTAGGACCAGACTCCACTGGAGCGAAAACTCTACTGCACTGACACAGGTATCGCCAACTATGTCTATAGCTGTGGCTCTCAGCGCATATCACTGTTATTACTGCCACCTGATTGCCTATACAGAGCACAAAGAATAGACCGTTTTTTTAAAATAATGAATACTTTCAATCTTGTAGACAAATGAGCTTAACCACTCAAGTTCAAACATTACTTTACAAGTGAATTACCTCCTATAGTTTACTTAGTTTAACATGGAATGTAACTGATAGTTTCTTGATATATCTGTTGAATTAACCAAATACATCAATAGAGTAAATGGACATATCAATGAGGACAAGATATGAGAAATTAAGTAAATATTTAACTAATTATTGATCTTTCTTATCTATATAGTAAGATGTTTTTCTATTTAACATCTGCCTCTGAACTTTGCTAATTTCTGTAATATATGTTCACATTAGTGATATATTCCAGACTTGGTAAAAAAATTTTAAAGGTATTATAAATGTGTGTCTGTAAATCAGGTTTCCTTATAAGATGTTATCTTTGGATAAATGATCAAATGTTATATTGAATATTATGAACACACAGAGGCCTATATATTTTAGTCACATCATAAAAGATAAGTGGAGCATAATCTTGAGGAAATAAAACCAAGCAAAGAGTGTTGAGGTTGATGGTACACTGAGAAACTGGTAAGAATAAGAATGTAACTTTTCTTCTGTAATAGAATTTTATTTTTATACATGTCTTTGTTGATTACTGTGATAATATTTAAAATACTTGAAACAAATTAATTAATTTTTAACATTTGCAAGTAAACTTGCTATTTCAAGCAACATTAGTTGACTTTAGCCTATGCCTTCAAATATTATGGACATAAACCACTCACCACATGGGAGTACAGCTCAGTCAACTTCTGTCCTAACTGTAAGACATTCATTCTTAATACCACATTGGAAAAGGTGACAACAATCTCTTAAAAGATTATAGGAATCAAATTGTCATTGAGACATTAATAAAAAATAAATATAAACAGAGAAAATATTAGGAGAGATCATGGCTATATTTGCTAATAACAACATGTAACATAATATAATTTTAAAATATGGATGACTCATAAAATTCTTCTTGGAATTTTTGGGGATAGGGGAAATTGTTTAATGTTTTATATATATTTTATTGACTATACTATTGTTAACCTGTTATATTAAATTAAATATTATATTTGGATAACTTCAGGCACATTTAGTGAAATGACAATACCCAAGTATGGGAAGAAAAATGGTAAATGATAATGTTGAGAAGGGGAAAGAAAATTATCTAAGGCAAAAATCTCTCTTGGAAAAGATATTGCAAAAGTAAAATCATTCATCAGTAGTTAAATGCTATGAAATGACAATTTTAATTATACATGGACAACCTAGAAATGACAGAAACTGAAAACTAATTTAAAAAACAATCAATTTTGTGTCTTTTAGAATTACACCACAAAATTTTTCAGAGATGAATCAAAAAAATACCACATATGTAAATTTTAAAAACCTTCCTTCCAAAAAGCACATGCAAAACGAAATTGAGTATTTTTCCCAGTCCCTATTGAATTCTGTTACTATTTTCTCTTACTTGTTAAATAATTTTGCTAAAGATTTTCTTCATAAGTTAGCACATGACACTTTATGTCTAACATCTTCTCAGGATTTTACCACTTAAAAGATTTGTGTGATGGACTTCAGCTAGTCAGAAGAAACCAGTTACATAGATGCTTTTATTTGAAAAAATCTTAGTCAACCACTTTCACTCATGTTAATAACCTCCCTGTTTGTGACAATAATGTAAATACAAAGCAATGATCACATCTCTCTTTCAATCTCCAGAAATAAAAGAGTTGATAACTTACTCAGGAGTGAACAAATCTACTTCAAACTTTAGTCAGACAAGGGTAACAAGGAATAAATCACCCAAAGGAAAAGGTAAAATTTGTATAGAGGACCCAGCTGACATGTCTTGTAATTGTGTTGCCTGTGTGAATGTAATTCAACTAGCACTAGTCACAAACCACTGCTCACTGTAACTGAGTTAGCCTGCCCACTTTCATGAGGATTTTAAACCTGTATTTCATTTCTCTACTCATTCAGAGAAAGCAGTGTGGAAAATTAAATCCACATTTAGTATATTCCAGGGAATTAATGTAGTTTGGGTGCTGTGTATGCATGTGCATAACTGACCAACTCAGGTAGGAAAATTATTTGTTTTCAACTTGTTTGGAAACAATTGTGAATCTCCTGATATCACTAACATTCTACAAACTTGCAAGAAATAGAATTTCATGAACATTACTTGATATGTGTTTGTGATTTTAATTTCTCACATGCAGTAGCTGAGGTCAATCATAATATTGAATAACAGTAGTAAGTAAGGCTTCAAAAAGAAAATTGTTATATGTTGGAAAGCTATTGATATTACCAAAATAAGAAATATCTTCTGAGAGTAGATCAATAAAAGTGATTTATACAGATACACTTTAGAAGTGTATTTGCAGTTTTAACACCAAGTCTATATATCTAATATTCCACTTTGTACTCATAAATCATTTAGATGATACAGGGGATAATTTTGGTAAAGTTAGACTGTCTGGCATCCCTAAGAGAAACAAAACAAAGAGAAAAAGGATCAGAATGCAGGCATCTAATTCTCCACTCACTGTTGTTTCACATTGTTCAATACCACACTCTATTGATAATTTCGAGTTTGAACACATCCAAGAGGTAGGGTCTTGAATTTCTGAAAAGTGCCCCCCTGAACTTTGCTTTTTATTTCAGTCTTGTCTTTGCTGAGTTACTCAATCTGTCTTTTATCTCTGAGCAGCATCTTCAGTCCCATTTACCTGGTGTCTCACTGTTGTGATCCTTAGAATCTTTTGTTTCTTTCTCCTTGTAACAACTGGAATTTTGGGACTCATGGGTAAGTTCAACCAGCCCTTTACCCTGAACTGTGTAGCTCATCCCTTAGGACTTAGTTCTCTACTAGTATTTCTTTCCTACTAGTTCCATTGTTACAATCACCACTTCTCTACAAGAAACCCTTCCACCTTCACCACTAAAGCAATCACTTGGCCATTTCAAAGTTCTTGAAAACTTCTCACTTCTTCTATACTCACAAATACTGAGTCATATTCAGGTTATTGCAAGGAAAGCTCTGTTCAGGTTTTTGTGATGGTTGATCATGCTCTGTGCACATTAATTTTCACTCTCCTCTCTGATGCCTTCTTACAATAAAATGACAAGCCTCATTGGTTTCACCACTGAATCTTCAGTCTGCAGCTCAAATTTACTTTGTAAATAGTTTATTCTTCTAAAGACCTACTACAATACAACAGTATATTCCCTCTATGCTATTGAAATTGCCTCCTAAATTATCCTAAAGTGAACAGACTTCAAAATACTCTTCTCCAAGTATCTCTGACCATGTATCAAAATGCCAAGAAATCACTAGGGATATTACATTTCTACTGAATTATGTAAAATCTCCATTACTTATGTTTGCTTTCATAATTTTCATCTTTTTCAGTCAAATATTTTTAGGTTTAAATTCTCATGACCAAATTAACTTCAATAACTCCTGCTCACTTGCTGTTACCCTTGTGTTCTCTAAGTTTCTCTGTCACAGCACATATGTCTGTATGCCATTTCCTCTCATGTAAGACATTGTGAGTGACTCAAAAATGAGTAACCAACAAGTCTTTCATTAAAGGCAGTTATAGTCATATACCGTGTAATTCTCTGTGTATATTTTTTAAAAAGCACCAACTTGTATCATGGCCTTGACTCTTATGTATCTGGTTTGCAAATTAAACTCTTTGATTTGAGTGTGTGTATGAAATTTATTGACATATAATTTGCCTATACAATTCCCCTATTTACATTATAATATTCAATGGCTTTTTATACACTCAGATAGTAAAGTCATAATTGTCATCAATATAGAACATTTTTATTCATGTAAAAAGCAACCCTATATGCATTAGCACTTGTTTCCTTTCAAATTAAGCAGCCTGAAACAATCACTAATCTACCTTCGATCTCCATTAATTTTTCTATTCTGAGCATCTTATAAAATATGTTATTTCAATTAATGTAATGTTTCCATGGTTCTTGGATGATGGAATGTATCAGTATGACCTTGCTTTTAAACATCCAAAAATATTCTATTGTATGGTGTGGGTATAATATTATGTACATTATTCTATCAGATAATAGATTTTCAAATGTTTTCTCCCATCCTTTTGGTTATCTCTTCACTCTCTTGATGTTAACTTTTAATGCACCAAAGCTTGTAAATGTGAAGCCTTGCTGGTGTGTCACACTATTCTAGAGCTCACCTTGCCAGCCAGTCTCTCTGCTGAGTTCTGCAGCAACACCAAATTACTTGTGTCACCAGACATATATTAACCTACAGTCTTCCCCTCACAGTGAGTGAGTTTCTTCAAACCCGAACCTTTGCATTTTTTATTGTTGTATCCAAGATCCACTAAGATGTTCTATCATTACCTAATGTTTTTTTTGAATAAATGATATATGAATGAGAAAATCACATGCAGAGAAGAGATGTCTGAAGGGGACAGAAGTAAAAATGGTCCTTACTCCTGAACATGAACTAACATATTAAAATTAAAACTATACTTATTATTTAGTCCCATATAATGTTCTCCTTGAGCTAATGATGTCCAGTAAAGTTTTCCAAGGTCATCAGGAATGCCAGCCAGAGAAACCACCACTGGACAACATTACACAGGAAGACAATTCCATGTTCAAAATCATAACTTTCACAGAGGAACCACTTCACACAGGTATGCAGATAAATAACTTGAAGACCGAGACCAATAACTCTCTTGTCTGCTTTCCTCAGTCACCTGGTATCTTGTTTAAATTGAATTTTTATGCATAAATAATTGTGGGATCCAAATTTAATTTGTACTTTTCTGAACAAGAAAAAAATCTGCCTTTCCCAGAGATTAATTTTTTTTGTTTGTACAAATTATGTTTTTTTTTCAATGTAGTTACCATTTCTAAAACTAATACTTTTTTACAGGAAAACAAGTAAACAAATTAAAAACAAAGGCCTCATTATCAGATTTTCTATTCATTATTATACCTCTTAATATGGGTATGCAGTCAAGGAATAAGATCAGCCTGTCTCTGTCCTGTACCTATACATTTTACTCAGTCTAAAGAATTCAAAGAAGTTGTTTCTCATTGTTGCATCCTTTTGTTGAAGTTGTAGGGAAAATATCAATCTTCTTAGAAATTCTTCTTAGACAAATGTTTAAATATTATGCATAGAATTAGTGTAAAATTTAGTAACATAACTCTTCCCAGGCCAGAAAGTTTATTTAGAAAATTGAAGTGAACACTATCAATCTCATTAAAGAAAAGGCTTTAGAACTAGGAAGGATTTTTCAGTGTCTTATCCTCACACCTATCTTTCAGGATACACACTGAGTAGTCTGATAAATATCATTGCTTTTCAAAGAAGTAAGAACAGCACATGGGAGAAGAAACGATTATGCAGTGGAGAGAAGTGTTATTATTTTTCATGTGAATTGAAAACCTATGAAGAGAGTAGAAAGTTCTGCAAGAAATTTTATACCACACTTCTTAAGATAGAAGATGAAAAAGAATTGGTAATGTATATTTTCTGTTCATTTTTAAGATTTTATTTAATTATTAGAGAGAGGATATGGAAGGCAGAGAGAGAGAGAAACATGGATGTGTGGGACAAATATTGATCAGCTGCCTCTCATTTACATCCAACCAGACACCTGTCCCACAGCCCAGGTTTCCACCCTGACAGGGAATTGAACTAGTGAACTTGTAGTTTGAGGAGTGATGCCCAAACTACTGAGCCACAGCAGTCAGGGCTGTCTATTTTCAGTTTCCCAGCTCACACCATACAGAATTTATCTAGCCATTATTTTATCTAGCCATTATTGGCTAAATATTATGCTCCAGAATACTTGAGTTTCTCTGCACTGCTACATTGTAAAGTGACTCAAATTCAGACAGTGCTCATGCTACAGTCAGAAATACAAATGAAAATTAAATGTGAATTTTATTTAATTCACCTAATCCATTCACAATTAAAATTTCCACAAGATTGCTAGTGTAAAGTCAAACATAAACCAGTGAGGACAAGTGTATCCTTACAATATATTTTTATTAAGGTTAATTGCATATCTTATATTGATTATTTTATAAAAATGGGCCTTCAGCCTCCCTGAAAAAAATCTTTATACCACCCACAAAATCTAGAAGTATAGCACTGCCACTGAGCTAGAGGTCAAAAGTAAAACTGTATGAATTGAAGTTGAAGATCAATTGTTTCTAAATCATATTAAATTTTAATTCATATTAGCTTCCAAATAAAACTAAACTGAATATTTCATGAATTTTATCATTCTCCCTTGCTTTGAATTTACTTTGAATTTGCAAAGAAAACCACACCAAATTTACTGTTAAAATTGCAAAAAATTAATGTATCCTAACATTCCAGGTTAAAAATAATTTTTAATATTCCCTAAACTATACAATAACTGACATTAAGAATCACTCTGCTTTCTGTACTACTCCAATTATCTACTTACTTGGTTTTCAACAACTCAAAAGCGACTGTAAAATATATGGAACTGAAAACCATCAAGAAAACAAAGAAAAACTTGAATCCAGAAAGAAAAAAATTACAAAGTCTGAATTAACCTCTTTTTTACTCCAACAGAAAACTACATGTATGATCATGGAAGTTAACTAGATTTAATGTACTGATCATTTTGAACACATACTAAGAGCAAATCATTATGTTGTATACTTCAAATTAATATAATCTCATATGTTATTTTCTAAAAACAGAAAATTGCAATTGTCAATGATAGAATAAATTTTAGATGTCTTATTTATTACTAACAAGGTAAAGAAGTTACATGAAAATGTTGAATATTGATGAGGTAAAGGAGCTAATGTGATATCTTGATATCTATCTGTTTTACAAAAATAAATCATGACATTTTAGTGAGAAAAATGTGTATAGTTTTCTTGAATAAGAACTATAGGATTTAAAAGGGTAAAGACCAGATTTTCAGAAATATTTACTTAACTATACTCATACCACCATGAATTGCTACAAAAACATTAGCAAAGTGAAAAGTTTTGCCCATGGAACTTTGGGTTTTTAAGAAAGTCTATACTTTAACTCGATTGTTTACCCTCAACCTTTTTATAGACTTACAGAATTTCAAAATAGCATTCCAAAAGATACTGTATCCATTAACCATTTTATTGATTTTCCACTGTTAATGCATCATTTTACAAAAGAAATCTTAACTTGGGGTTCCATGAATATACAGAGTTGCAAGAATGAGTTTCAGAGTCTAGGGGTCCCAATTTCCCTCCAGAGTAGCTTAATTAATAGTTAAATAAAGACACTTGTGAAAACCCTGACACTGAATGCTAAATTTTATGTCAAGACTCATATATGAATTTTCTTCTGGGTCTAGACACAGAAAAAAAAATATGTGTTTCCTCCCCCTGGCAGGGGAACTAAGCTTTTGCCATCTTCTCAAAAATGTGGGAAACAAAAATAAAACTGGGTGTATTTTCTTTCCACCATATTTAGGAAGATCAAGTGAGAGAATATATGCACATATGCTCTGTAAAAATGAAAGTGCAAGATAAACATCATTTACTTTTTTACTTATCAAATAACTTACAGCCCTCCATTATATACACACACCTCATCTGATGAGTAAGAGGTGTTTCCTCAAGATGCTCATTTTGCAGGAAATAACCAGAGTCCTTGTGGAGCAAAAACAGAGAGCAACCTTACTAGTAATTTCATAAATTTAACACCCAGAGCCCAAAGTAGAAATCAGGCTTTGATCAGCACTTATCTTTGAGTTACACAAATAAGTTTCAAAAGGAAGAGATCAATCATAAGTCTCAACAAACATGGCTAAACTGAGTGGTTTGTTTTCTCAAATATGTCTTTATTTTTAATATTTAGTAAGTGAACATTTTACATCACCTATGTGTTTCTATTCTGTGTTAAGCAATGTAATAAAGTATCGAACACTGAGATTACATTATTTTATGATCGGAATGCAATCAGCAGGTAGTTGATCTCTATACTTTTAGTTATTCACAAAAATAGCATAAAAAGATTTTTACTCATAGAATATGTTTCCTTTGTGACAGAAGTTCACTCAAAGCCAACTGTCCTCTAAGTCCTATTACTCTTGGATTGGATTGACCCGTAAAGGAGCCAACAATTTTGGGACATGGGAAGATAACTCAGCACCCTCATTAACCTCACTGTTCTTTATCACAAAGTAAGTCTCTAGAATAAAAACAAAGTAAGAAGGTCTATAATCATAGATTCTGGTTTATATTCCTGAAAGTGTATAGGAAAAATCCATCCATACCTATATAGGAATGTATACATACACGTATGTATACATACACATGTACACACACACAACAATAGCACTTAACATCATTAATGAGCACATGGAGAGATGGAGTTTTTCAACTTTATGCTTATATCCTTCACAAGTTATTCTTCAAGAAAACCTAGAGCTCCAAGGGACAGGTTCTATAAATTAGGAAAAACCTACCACCATAACTGTGGCACAATATCACTTAACTGTGTCTGAAATAGTAAATGAATATTTTACTTCATCTATATGTTTCTATTCTGTGTTAAGCAACAGGCAACAGACAAAGGTTGGAAGGTGTGTGATGATAGCAGCAAGGAAGAAGAATGTTTCTGACTGTTCTGGCTCCACATACCATGTTTGTGGAAAGAAGAATGCTGGTCATGCTACCTAATAATGAGAACAAAAAAGCAACCACAGAAGACAAGTGCAGAAAATTTACTTTCTAATAACTCAGCTTCTTGGAAGTCCTAGTATCTCTATATCACTTCAGAATATCCTGTTTTTTTTTAAAGGACTACCAGTATTCTAGCTTCTGCATGTGATAAAGCTGGAATAGTGGGTACATCACAATGAGATACACCAGACCCTGCACTTCGGCCCTGTCAAATTACCATGAGTATGAGCACAGGGTGATGGAGAAAAAGAGTGTGAGTGCTTCTGACAGATATTGGGAAGCAGAGTTTTGTATGCTCTGTTCCTGAAACTCACACAGATTTAGCAAGTAATCATGCACACTTCAGTCACTGTATGCACATTGGGGCTGGGAAGGAATGCCATCACTCACTGAAGGTATTTCCTGTATGAAGTGTGTATGCATATCTGTTAGACTTTTTGCTTTTTAAGAGAAAACCAGTAGAGAATACTGGAAAGAGAATAGTATCATGAATTAGATATGAATTTGAGATCTGAACCACAACTAAAATATATTCCCTGGCAAGTTCAAACTACTGATTCTTACTTTTCTAATAAAATGGTGAGAGCATACACCTTCCTGTTCCTGATTTTAGAGTAAAAGCTTTTTGTTTTTTCCCATTGAGTATGATATTGCCTATAGGTTTCACTTGTATGGCTTTTATTATGTTGAGGTATGCTCCCTCTATTGTCACTTTGCTGCTTGTTTTTATCACTTATTGATAAATAAATGATTGATTTTATCAAGTGCTTTCTCAGCACCTGTTGATATGATCATTTAATTTTTGTCCTTCATTTTGTTTATGTGATATATTATGCAGCTAGCAATCTTAAGGAAGAAGAACAAAGTAGGAGGAATAACAAGACCTGATATCAAATTATACTACAAAGCCACTGAAATCAAGACAGTCTGGTACTGGCATAAGAACAGACACATAGGCGAATGCAACACAATAGAGAACCCAGAAATAAACTAAATTCTCTTTGGTCAATTAATGTTTCACAAACGGGACATGAACATACAATGGAGTAAAGAAGTTGTATTCAATAAATGGTATTGGGAGAAATGGACTAGTAAATACAGAAATGATGAAACTATACCAACAAATTACACCATACACCAGAATAAACTCAAAATGGGTAGAAGGCTTAAAGATAAGTAATGATATCATAAAAGTCCTAAAGGAAAAGACAGACAGGAAAAATTCAGATTTCCCCATAACAATATTTTTGCCAATCCATCTCATAAGGCAAGGGAAATAAAAATATATATATAAACATTTGGACAAAAGCTCAAACTCAAAAGCTTGTGCCTGACTAAAGAAATCATCATCAAAATGAAACAGAATGTATGAAGAGCCCATAGACAAAGACAATGGTGGGGGAAGATTGAATATGGGATGTGGGGGGTAGTAAGGCAGTGAAGAGTAGTGGGGGCAAAATGGAAACACCTGTAATTGAACAATAATAGAAAAATTTTTTAAAATGAAATGTGATTGACTGTATGGGAAAACATATTTACCAATGATACATCGGAGAACAGTTTCATACCCAAAATATATAAACAAATCATACAACTGAGCAACAGGAAGACAAAAAATCCAATCAAAAAATGTGCAAAGGCTCTAAATAGACGCTTTTGCAAGGAGAACATACATATCACCCATCAACATATGAAAAGATGCACCACATCACTAGTCATCAGAGACATCAAATTAAAATCACAATGAGATACCACCTCAGGCCAGTCAGAATGGCCATCATAAACAAATCAACAAACAACAAGTACTGTTTAGGATGTGGAGAAAAGGGAACCCAAGTGAAATGTTTGTGGAAATGCAGTCTGCTACAGCCAGTGGAAAACAGTATGGAATTTCCTTAGAACGCTAAAAATGGAACCACCTTTTGACCCCACAATTTGGCTGTTGGGAATATACTGCAAGGATCCCAAGTCAAGAATTCAAAACAACTTATGCATCCCTATGTTCACAGTGGTGCTATTTATAAGAAAATGCTGACTATAGCCTAAGTACCCATCAGTAAATGAGTGGATCAAAAAACTGTCGTGGTTTTAGACAATGGAATACTACCCAGCAGGAAGATGAAAGGAACTCCTATCTGGTCTGGCAGCATGGATGGAGAACTGGAGAAGATTATGCTGAGTGAAATAAGCTAGTCAGTGAAGTGCACATACCATATGATCATATATGACAAATTTAATGAACACACCTATAAGACAAATCTAATGAACACAATAAACTAATGAACAAAATAGAAATAGAGGCATGCAAACATTGAACAAATGGAAAGTAACCTAGGAGAGGTGGTACAAAGATAATGGTGGAAAGAAGGGAAAGGAACTAGACAAAAAACATGTATGAATGACCCATGGACATGGATAACAGTGTAGGAAATGACTGTACGTAGGGGGAGGATTGGTGGAAGAGGGCTAAGGGGGAAAATTGGGACAAGTGTAATAGAATAACAATAAAAAATGATTAAAAATTCACAATAAAAAGAAGTTAAGGTCTAAGCAAATAATAATACAATCACAATGAAGTTGAGTGTTGAGTTTTCCGGTGAGCTGTTTGGATAAAACTATAGCAGTTGGGGAGAACAGAACAAAAGTGAGAAATAACTATTATAAAACCAAAAAGAACATAGAGCCAGTGCATAGGGTAAAAAGATTCCTTTTTCATAGACTACCTAGGGTTATCCTTGGATTACATGCATTGTTTGGTAGTCTCTGTAAAGGCTTGTTTTTATAACACAATCAGTTTTTCATTAATCATTTCTCCATTCTGGAACTCAATGAAAAAAATTTCTAATGTGGTACACCCAAATATGTTTCAATAAATTAAATTCACCATTGAAATCTTTAGCATGTTTTTTAAAAAATTTAAACTTCATTATATTTTTTCCATTACCATTTAGTGGCCTTGTACCAGCCTCACTGTCTGCAATCAATCACCACACTGTTGTCAAGGAGTCCTTTCTCCTTTTTGCCCAGGCCCTCCACTCCCTAAACCCATCACCCCTGACTGGCTGTCATCTACTCGCCATCTATCACTCTGTCTGTGTTTTCCCTGTTCATTCAGTTTGTTCAGTGAATTCCACCTGTGAGTGAAATCATATGGGTATTTGTCTTTGCCTGACTGGCTTATTTTAATAGCATAATGTTTTCCAGTCCATCCAGGGTGTTCCAAAAGTTAAAATTTTCTTCTTTTTTATGGCTGAGAAGAATTCTATTTTGTACATGTCCCATAGTTGTTTTATCCACTCATCTACTGATGGACACTTGGGCTGCTTCCATATCTTAGCCACTGTAAATAGTGCTGCCATGAACACAGCAGGGCTTATGTTCTTCTGAGTGAACATTTTGGGTTCCTTCTAATATAATCCCAGAAGTGGAATCTCTGAGTCAAAAGATAGACCTATTTCTAACTTTCTGAGGTGTCTTCACCCTGTTTCCCACAGTTCTTCATCAGTCTGCATCCACACCACCAGTGCAAAAGGTTCCCCTTTCTCCACATCCTTGATAACACTTGCTACTTGTTGATTTATTTATGACAGGCATTCTGACAGGTATGAGATAGTATCTCATTGTGGTTTTAATTTGCATTTCTCTGATGCTTAGTGATGTTGAGCATCTTTTCACATGTCTATTGGTCATCTGTATGTCCTCTTTAAAGAAGTTTCTATTCATTGCCTTTGCACATTTTTAATTGTTTTTCTTTCTTTGGTGTTGAGTTCTCTAAGTACTTTATAAATTTTGTATGTTAACCACTTCTCAAATACATTGGCAAATATGATCTCCCATTCTGTGGGTGTCTTTTTGTTGATGTTTTTCTTTACTTTCCAAAAACATTTTAGTTTGATGTAGTTCCATATGCTTTTTTCCCTTTTGTTTCCCTTGCTGGGGAGATATATCTCATAAGAAATTTTGATGAGCAATATCTGAGATTTTGCTGCCTATGCCTCCTTCTAAGATTTTTGTGGTTTTGGATCCAACAAAACCACAAAAATCATTTAATTTTTTCATGCATTTTGAATTTATTCTTGAATGGGATGTGAGAAGGTGATCTAGTTTCATTTTTCTGCACATATCTGTGCAGTTTTCCCAACATCATTTATTGAATATACTATCCTTAGTCCATTTTGGATGTGCTTGCTTCCTCCTTTGATCATTATTAAAGAGTGGGTTTAATTATGGAATGTATGTTCCATTGATTTATGGTATGAACAGGTGAAATTCAATCTTTTTCTACTGATCTAGAAGCCATATATTTCAACCGCATTGCAGTTGTTTACCCCGTACACTGTGGTCTATGCTACATCAGACTGTTCAGGAGAGAGAAACACTTTTCTGTATTTTATAATTACAGCACTGAGTAAAAGGGAAGGGAACCAAAACTGATCAAAACCTGGAGTTTTGTTAAAGTATACCCTATTTATGCTGGAATATACAGAAAAAAAGGTTTTAAAAAACTTTTGTGGAAAAAATCTTTCAAAGAATAAAATCATTGAACTTAGACATGTTTTTAATGAGCCACAGATGGAGTGACTCTCACTCCAATAAAATTTAAGTCCATAAAACTTTTGTAATAACACTCTCATTCAGATAAATATGTGAACTCTATGCGTGTTTATTTGTTTTCGTATAGTTAATATTACAGTAGTTTACAAGATGAATGTAAATTCCTCAGGTATAATTTTCTTTCGGAGCACAATATATTAGTGTCTGCTATAGAGAATATATTTAGAATCTTACTCTTTGGTGGAGATCATCAGTGGTAATGGTGGTCTGTTTTTGCTAAGGTTTACTGTATATTTTGTGCAAAATTAGCATGGGCCTTTAAATTATGTTTCTCACTCATCTGTGTTGAAAAAAAAGACAGAAAGGAACCAATGTCTCTGTGATAAAGGATGCAGATAGTGAAACCTGAGGCTTAAATGTGAACTGTTTTCTCACATCTTCATGTGCAGCTGAGCAGCACTGAAGGCTCTTGGGAAACCAGGGCAGATAACATAAAGAACCCAGAAGAATCACCTTCTTTGCCAGAACACGCACATCCAGTCCATCCACCTGCAGGGGCTCACCTCTTCTATTTGGACCCGACTCCACTGGAGTGGAAACTCTACTGCACTGACACAGGTATTGCCAACTATGTCTATAGCTGTGGCTCTCAGTGCATATCACTGTTATTACTGCCACTTCATTCATATACAGAGCACAGAGAATAAATTGGTTTTTTAAATAATCAGGACATTCAATCTTGTAGGCAAATGAGCTGAACCATTCAAGTTCAAACGTTACTTTACAAGTGAATTACCTCCTATACAGTTTTCTTAGTTTAACATGAAATATAACTGATAGTTTCTTGGTGTATCTGTTGAATTAACCAAATGCTTCAATAGAGTAAATGGTCATATCAAAAAGGACAAGATATGAGAAATTAAGTAAATTTTTAATTAATTATAAAATTTTCTTATCTATATAGTAAGATGTTTTCCTATTTCACATCTATGTCTGGACTTTGCTAATTTGTGTCATATATGTTCACATTACTGATATATTCTAGACTTGGTAAAAAATTTTAAAGGGATTATAAAAGTATGTCTGTAAATCAGGTTTTTTTATAAGATGTTATCTCGTGGTAAATGATCAAAAGGCATAGTGAATATTGTGAACAAACTGAGGCCTCTTTTATGATGTGACTAAAATATAGTCACATCATAAAAGATAAGTGGAGCATAATGCTGAGAAAACAAAACCAAGTAAAAAGTGTTTAAATTTATGATACACTGGGAACTGGTGAGATTAAGAATTTACATTTATACTCAGTAAACAGAATTTATTTCTATACATTTCTTTGTTGATTACTGAGATAATATTTAAAATGCTTGAAACAAATTAATTAAATTTTCAACTTTTGCAAGTAAACTTGTTATTTCAAGTAAGATTAGTTGACTTTAGCCTATGCCTTCAAATATTATGGACATAAAACCACTCACCACATGGGAGTACAGCTCAGTCAACTTGAGTCTTAATTGTAGGACATTCATTTTAAATGCTATATTGGAAATGATGACAACAATGTCTTAAAATATTATAGAAATCAAATTTTCTTGTTTCATTAATAAAAGGTGAAGATAAGCAGAAAAAGAGTAGCAGAGATCAGGGAGATATTTTCTAATAACACCATGTAACACAATATATTTTTCAAATACAAATGACTCATAAATTTTTCCTTTGAATTTATTGGGATAAGGAAAATTGTTTAATGTTTTATATATATTTTATTGATCATCATATTGTTAACCTTTTACATTAAGTAAAATGTTGTATTCAGATAAGGCCAGGCATAGTTGGTGAAATGACAATACCCAGGTATCGAAAGAAAAATAATAACTGATAATTTTGAGAAGGGGAAAGAAAATAATGTAAGGCAAAAAACTCTCATGGAAAAGATATTGCAAAAGTAAAATCATTCATCAGTAGTTAAATGCAAGAAATACTAATTTTCATTATACATGGACAACCTAGAAATGACAGAAACTGAAAACTAATTTTAAAACTGTCAATTTGTGTCTTTTAGAATTGTACCTCAAAATTTTTCAGAGATGAATGGAAAAAATACGACATATGTAGATTTGAAACACCTTCCTTCCACAAAGCACATCCAAAAAGAAAGTGAGTTTTTTCCCCAATCCCTATCGATTTCTGTTATTATTTTCTCTTACTTCTTAAATAATTTTGCTAAAGATTTTTTCTTAATTTAGCACATGACACTTTATGTCTAACATCTTCTTAGAATTTTACCATTTATAAGATTTGTGTGATGGACTTTGCCTAGTCAGAAGAAAACAAATACATCGATGTTTTTATTTGGAAAAAATCTTAGTCAACCACCTTCACACATCTTAATAACCTCCCTGCTTGTGAGAATAGTGTAAATACGAAGGAATGACCCCATCTCTCTTTCAATCTCCAGAGATAAAAGAGTCGGTAATTTACTCAGAAGTGAATGAATCTTCTTCAAACTCCAGTCAGACAAAGATAACAAGGAATAAATCACCTAAAGGAAAAGGTAAAATTTGTGTAGGGGACCCAGCTTACATGTCCTCTAATTGTGTAGCCTGTGTGAATCTAATTCAACTAGCATTAGTCACAAACCACTGCCTGCTACAACTGAGTTAACCTGCCCAGTTTCATGAGGCCTTTTAAGTCATATTTTATGTGTACACTCCTTCGGGAAAACCTCTGTAAAAAATTAAGTATCCACCTCCAGTGTACTCCAGGGAATTAATGTAGTTTGGGTGCTCTGTATGCATGTGCATAACTGAGCAAGTCAGGTAGGAAAATTGTTTCTTTTCAACTTGTTTGGAAACAGTTGTGAATCTCCTGATGTCACTCACTCATTCTACAAACTTGTAAGAACAGTATTTGATGAACATTATTTGACATGTGTTTGTGATTATAATTTCTTCTGTGCAGTAGCTGAGGTTAATCCTAATGTTGAAGAACAGTAGTAAGTAAGGCTCCAATGAGAAAATTATAATATGTTTGCAAGCCTTTGATATTAAGAAATGTCAAAATAAGATACATATTCAATAAGAAGCAAAATAAGAAATATCTTCTGAGAGTGGATCAATAAAAGTGATGTATACAGATATATTTTAGAAGCATATTTGCAGCTTTAATACCAAGTCTATATAATTTAATATTACACTTTGTATTCATAAATCATTTAGATGATGCAGGGGATATTTTTGGTAAAGTTAGAATATGCAAATTCCCCAAGAGAAGCACAATGAACAGAATAAGGAGCAGAACACAGGCATCCAATTTTCCATTCATTGTTGTTTCAAATTGTTCAGTACCAAACTCTTGATAATTTCAAGTTTGAAGATGTCCAAAAGGTAGGGTCTTGAATTTCTGAAAAGTACCTCTCTGAACTCTGCTTTTAAATTCAGTCTTGTCTTTGCTGAGTTACTCAATCTCTCCTTTTTATCTCTGAGCAGCATTTTCAGTGCCGTTTACCTGGTGTCTCACTGTTGTGATCCTTGGAATCTTCTGTTTCATTCTTCTTGTAACAACTGGAATTTTGGGACTCATGGGTAAGTTCAACCAGCCCTGTGCCCCGAACTGTGTAGCTTGTCCCTTAGGACTTACTTCTCTACTAGTATTTCTTTCCTGCTAGTTCCATTGTTATGATCACCATTTCTATACAAGAAACCCTTCCACCTTCACCACTAAAGTGATCGCTTGGCCAGTTCAAAGTTCTTGAAAACTTCTGACTTCTTCTTTGCTCATCAATACTGTGTCATATTCAGGATATTGCCAGAAAAACTCTTTCAAGGTTTTTGTGATGGTCGATCCTGCTGTGTGTACATTAATTTTCACTCTCCTCTCTGATGTCTTCTTACAAGAAACTGTCAGCCTCCTTGGTTTTCCCATTGAATCTTCAGTCTGCAGCTCAAATTTACTTTGTAATTAGTTTATTCTTCTAAAGACCTGCTGCAACACAATAATATATTTCCTCTATGTTATTGAAATTGCCTCCTAAATTATCCTAAAGTCAGCAGACCTCAAAATACTCTTCTCCAAATGTCTCTGACCATGTATCAAAATGATAAGAAATCACTAGAGATATTTCATTTTCTATGGAATTAGGGTAAAACTCCATTACTTATGTTTGCTTTCATAATTTTCATATTTTTCAGTCAAATAATTTTAAGATTAAATTCCCATGTTCAATTTAGCTTTAATTAACTCTAGCCCCCTTGCTCTCACAATCTCTAAGTGTCACTGTCCCAGCACATCTGTCTGTCTGCCATTCCTTTCTGCTGGACAGCTGTCTGCCTGCAGCCTGTCTCTGCCAGAGAAGACCATACCCATCTTCAAACCCATTTTGCAAAATATTGAAGGCTTTTCTGAATCCTCCATGATTATTACCTAATTACCTAACCAAATGTTAATTTTTCATTCAAAAGACTCATTTTTTCACATTTTCTTATTTTCATCTTGTAATTTTTACCCTGGATAAGGGTTTCAGAATGTCAGCACTATTGACATTTTGGTGGGGTAATTCTTTGTTAGGGATGCTGTTTGTGAATTATAGGATATTAGCAGCACCCTTGTCCTCTACTCACTAGAGGATAGTAGTCACATCCAAATTGACTTCCAATGTGGTCAATGCACCCTGGATGGTAGAATTATCACCTGTTTAGAACCACTCCTCTGGATCATTTTCTTCTCATGTTAGACACTGTGAGTGACTCAAAATGAGGTACCAGGCTTGCATCAAAGGCAGTTATAGTCAGATGCAGTGTATATAATTCTCTATGTATATTTTTTAAACAACACCATTCTGTTTCATGGCCTTGACTCTAAGGTTTCTGGTTTGCAAATCAAGCTCTTTGATTTTTACGTATGTGTGTCTCTGTGAAATTTATTGACATATGATTTGCCTATATAATTCACAACTTCACAGTGTATTATTCAATGGCTTCTAATATATTCAAATTGTAAAATTATAACTGTAATCAATATAAAACATTTTTATCCCCAATTAAACAACCCTATATACATTAGCACTTATTTCCCATTTTTTGTCAAATTAGCCAGCCTGAAACAATCACTAATCTACCTTTTATCTCCATTGATTTTCCTATTCTGAACATCTTATAAAATGCAATCATATAATACATTATCTTTTCAGGTTGGGTTATTTCAATCAATGTAATGTTTCCAAGGTTCTTGCATGCTGGAATGTATCAGTATGGCCTTGCATTAAACATCCAAAATTATTTTATTGTATGGTGTGGATATAATATTATGTACATTATTCTTCTCATGTAATAGATTTTCAAATGATTTCTCCCATTCTTTTGGTTATCTTTTCACTTTCTTGATGTTAACTTTTTATGCACTAAAGTTTGTAAATGTGAAGTCTTGCTGGTGTGTCACACTATTCTGGAGCTCACATTGTCAGCCAGTCTCTGCTGGGTTCAGCAGCAACACTGAATTACTTGTGTCACCCGTCATGTAGTCCCCTACAGTCTTCCCCTCACAGAGAGTGAATTTCTTCAAACCAGAACCTTTGCATTTTTCATTGTTGTATCCAAGATCCACTAAGTTGTGTTACCATTAACTGATATAGTTTGAACAAATGATATGTAAATGTGTAAGTCCTATACAGAGAAGAGGTGCCAAAAGTGGACACATATAAAAATGGTCATTACTCCTGAACATGAACTAACATTATTAAAACTAAAACTATGCCTATTATTCAGTCCCATGTTATCTTCTCCTTGAGCTAATGATGTCCAGAAAAGTTTTCCAGGGTTATCACAAATACCAGCCACAGAAAACACCACTGGACAACCTCACACAGGAAGACAATTCCATGTTGAAAAACACAACTTTCACAGAGGAACCACTTCACACAGGTATGCAGATAAATAATTTGAAGACTGAGACCAATAAGGTTCTTCTCTGCTCTCCTCAGTCAGCTGATATCCTGTTCAAATTGGATTTTTTATGCATAAATAATTGCAGGATCCAAATTTAATTTTTAGTTAATTAAACAAGAAAAAATCTACTTTTCCCAGAGATTAGATTTTATTGTTTGTACAATATTATATTTTTCAAGTTACCTACTGGTTCTCCAAATAATATATTTTCTGCAGAAAACAAACAAAAACAAAAAAAAGTCTCATTATCAGATATTCTAATCATTATTAAACCTCTCAATATGGCTGTGCAGTCAGGGAATAAGTTCAGACTGTCTCTGTACCTACAGATTTTACTCAGTCTAGAGAATTCAAAGGAGTTTCTTTTCATTATTAAGTCCTTTTTGTTGAAGTTGTAAGGAAAATGTCAATCTTCTTAGAAATTCTTCTTAGAAACTTTTAAAAATATTATGCATAGAATCAGTGAAAATTTTAAGTAATATAACTCTTCCCAGACCAGAGATTTTATTTGGAAAGCTAAAATGAAGCCTATTATTCTCATTAAATACATATTTTTAGGACTAGAAAGGACCTATCAGTGTCTCATCTTCAGACTTTCCTTTGAGGATACACACTGGGGAATATCTTTTCTTTTCAAGGAAGCAAGAGCAGCACATGTGAGAGAAACCGGTCATGCAGTAGAGAGAAGTGTTATTATTTTTCATGTGATTTGAAGACCTATGAAGACAGTAAGAAATCCTGTAAGAAAATTGACTGTGAACTTCTTAAGATTGAAGATGAAAAAGAAATGGTGATATATATTTTCTGTTTATTTTTAAGATTTTACTTATTAATTATTAGATAGAGGGACTGGAAGGGAGAGAAACATGGATGTGTGGGACAAATATTGATCAGCTGCCTCTCACACACCTCCAAACAGAGACTTGTCCCACAACCCAGGTTTCAACCCTGACAGGGAATTGAACCAGCAAACTTGTGATTTAAGGAATGACGCTTAGCCCACTGAACCACACCTGTCAGGGCTGTCTATTTTCAGTTTCCCAGCTCACACCATACAGAGTTTATCTAGTCATTATTGGCTAAATATTATGCTCCAGAATACTTGAGTTTCTCTGCACTGCTTACATTGTAAAGTGACTCAGATTCAGACAGTGCTCATGCTACAGTAAGAAATACAAATGGAAATTAAATTAGAATGTTATTTAATTGATCTAATCCATCCACAATTAAAATTTCCACAACATTGCAAATGTAAAGTGAAACACAAACCAATGAGAACAAATCTATCCTTACAATATATTTTTATCAATGGTAATTGCATATCTTATATCAATTATTTTATAAAAATGGGTCTTCAGTCTCTCATAAGAAATCATTATACTTCCAGCAAAATCAAGAAATACAGTATTGTCACTAAGCTTGAGGTGAAAAGAAAATTGCTCTATGAATTGAAGTTGAAGGTCAATTATTTTTAAGTCAGATTAAATACTAATTCATATTAGCCTCCACATAAAACTGAACTGAATGTTTCATGATTTTTATCATTTTATCTGGCACTGAATACAGAATTAACTTATCATTAAAAAATAACATATTCTAACACTCCAGGTTAGGAATAGTTTTCAATATTCTCTCAACAATACAATAGCAGACATTAAGAATCAATCTATTTTCTGTACTACTCCAATTATCCACTTATTTTATTTTCAACAACTCAAAAGCCCCTGTAAAATATATGAAATTGCAATCTATCAAGAAAACAAAGAAACACTTGATTCCGGAAAGAAAAAAATTACAAAGTCTGAATTAACCTCTTTTTTACTCCAACAGAAAACTACATGTATGGGAATAAGAGTTAAACAGACTTAATGTAGTGATCATTTTTAATATGTACTAAGAGCAAATTATGATGAAATACCTGAACCTAATATAATTTCATATGTCAGTTTTCAAAAAAAAACATTGCAATTGTTATTGATAGGAAAATTTTAGATGTCTTATTCATTACTGAAAAGGTAAAGAGTTTACATGAAAATAGATACTGGCCAGGTAAGGGAGCTAATGTGATATCTTGATATCTATCTGTTTTACATAAATATATCATGACATTTTATTGTGAAAAATATTTATAGTTTTCTTCAATAAGAACTATAGAATTTAAATGGTGATGTCCAGATTTTCAGAAATATTTACATAACTGTACTCGCACAACCATGAATTACTACAGAAACATTAGCAAAGTGAAAAGTGTTTGCCTAAGGAACTTTGGGATTTTAAGAGACCCTATACCACTACATAGTTTGTTTACCCTCAACTTTTTTATAGAATTACAGAATTTCAAAACAACACTCTAAACAATGCTGTATGCGATAATCCTCTTATCAATTTTCCACTCTTAATGCATCATTTGACAAAAGAAATCTTAACTTGGGGTACCATGGATATACATATTTTCCAAGAATGAGTTTCAGAGTCTAGGGTCCTAATTTTCCTCCAAAGTAGCTTAATTGTTAAATAAAGACATGTGTGAAAACTCAGACAGGGAAATTTTATGTCTAAACTCACATATGAATTTGTGTTCTGCTCTGTAATGTTTAATATAGTGGTGTACATGTGTCCAATATGTGTCTATAGACTCGTATATATGCTTTCCACCCTCTGGGCAGAGAAACTAATCTTTTGCCATCTTCTCAAAGACATGGGAAACAAAAAGAAAACTGGGAGTATTTTCTTTCCACCATATTTAGGAAGATCAAGTGAGAGGATATATATGCATATGCTCTGTAAAAATTAAAGTGCAATATGAACATCATTTACTTTTTTAGTTACTGAATAACTTATAGCGAGCCATTAATTATACATAGACACCTCATATGACGGGTAAGGGATGCTTCCTCAAGATGCTTATTTTGCAGGAAATAACCACAGTCCTTGTGGATCAAAAATAAACAACAGCCTTAGTAGTAATCTCATACCTCTGATGCCTGGAGCCCAAAGTAAAAATCAGACTTTGATCAGAACTTATCTTTCAGTGACACAAAAAAGTTTCAAAAGGAAAAGTTTTCAGTCATAAGTCTAAACAAACATGGCTAAACTAAGAGAGTGGTTTCCTGCCTCAAATGTGTCTTTATATTAACATTTTCTAAATGGATATTTTATATCACCTATGTGTTTCTATTCTGTAATAAGGAATCTAATAAAGTACCAAAAACTGAGATTACATTATTTTATAATCAGAATTCAAGCAGGAGGTAGTTGATCTTCATGCTTTTAGTTATTCACAAAAATAATATTAAAATATTTTTACCATAGAATATGTTTCTTTTATGACAGAAGTTCATTCAAAGCCAACTGTCCTCTAAGTCTTATTTCTCTTGGATTGGATTGTCTCGTAAAGGAGCCAACCATTTCTGGACATGGGAAGATAACTCAGCACCCTCATTACCCTCACTGTTCTTTATTACAAAGTAAGTCTCTGGAATAAAAACAAAGGAAGAAGGTCTATAATCATAGATGCTGTTTTATATTCCTGAAAGTTTATGGGAAAAATTTATACATACATAATAGGCATGCATATGTACATGTATATGTACACGCACACAATAGCACTTAACTTCAGTACATGAGTACATGGAGATATGGAGTTTTTAAACTTTATGCTTATATCCTTCATGAGTTATTCTGTAAAACAACCTATGGCTCCAAGGGATAGTTTCTATAAATTAAGAAAAACCTACAGCCAAAACCATGGAAAAATATTACTTATTGTGTCTGCAATAGTAAATGAATATTTTACTTCATCTGTATGTTTCCATTCTATGTTAAGCAACAGGCAACAGACAAAGGCTGGACGCTGTGTGAGGATAGCAGCAAGGAAGGTGGAAGTTTCTGACTGTTCCAGACCCTCAAACTATGTTTGTGAAAAGAAGAATGCTGCTTATGCTACCTAATAATGAGAACAAAAAAGCAACCACAGAAGACAAATACAGAAAATTTACTTTCTAAAAACTCTGATTCTTGGAAGTCCTAGGGTCTCCTTTTCATTTCAAAATGTCCTTGTTTTTTTTTTTTAATGGGCTCTACCAGTATTCTGGCTTCTGCATGTGACAGGGCTAGAATAGTGGGTACATCACAATGAGATACACCAAACCCTCCACTTCTGCCCTATCACATGAAGACTGCCAAATTACCATGAGTATGAGCACAGGGTGATGGAGAAAAAGAGGATGAGTGCTGTAATGGATACTAGGAAGCAGAGTTTTACATGTTCTCTTCCTGCAACTCACACAGATTTATCAAGTAGTCCTGGAAACTTCAGTCCCTCTATGTACATTGAGGCTAGGAGGTGATGCCATCAGTCATTAACGTATTTCCTGTTTGAACTTTTATATGGATTTCTGTTTCATTTTTTCCTTTTTAAGAGAAAACCAGCAGAGTATAGTGGAAAGAAAATAGTATCATGAATTACATATGAATTTGGGATCTGCACCACAACTGAAATATATTCTCAGGCAAGTTCACACTACTGATTCTTACTTCTCTAATAAAATAGTGAGAAAAGACACCCTCTTCCTGTTCCTAATTTTAGAGGAAAAGCTTTTTCCCATTGAGTATGATATTGGCTATAGATTTCACTTGTATGGCTTTTATTATGTTGAGGTATGCTCCCTCTATTGCCACTTTGCTGCTTGTTTTTATCATTTATTGGCAATTGATTTTATCAAGTGCTTTTTCAGCATTCACTGATATGATCATGTAATTTTTGTTCTTCATTTTGTTTATGTGCTATATTATGTTGCTAGCAATCTTAAGAAACAAGAACAAAGTAGGACGGATCACAAGACCTGATATCAGATTATACTACAAAGCCACTGAAATCAAAACAGTCTGGTACTGGCATAAGAACACACATGTAGGTGAATGGAACACAATAGAGAACCCAGAAATAAAATAAAGTCTCTATGGTCAATGAATATTTCACAAAGGAGACAGGAGCATACAATTGAGTAAAAAAGTCCTCTTCAATAATTGGTGTTGGAAAAATGGACTGGTAAATACAAAAATTCCCAAGGTAGACCAAAAACTTACACCATTCACTAGAACTCAAAATGCATAGAAGGCTTAAAGAAAAGTCATGACATCATAAAAGTTCTAAAGGGAAACACAGACAGAAAAATTTCAGATATCCTGCATAGCAGTATTTTTGCCAATACATCTCATAAGGCAAGGAAAATATAAACAATTTGGACTATATCAAACTCAAAAGCTCATGCATGAGTAAAGAAACCATCAACAAGATGAAAAAGGTTGTATAAGGGGCCCACAAACAAAGACAATGGTGGGGGAAGATTGAATATGGCATGTGGGGGGTAGTAGGGCAGGGGAGAGTAATGGGGGAAAATGGGGACAACAGTAATTGAACAATAATAAAAAATGTTTAAAAATGAAATGGTACTGACTGTATAGAAAACCTAATTACCAATGATATATCTGACAAGGGTTTGATCTCCAAAATATATAAACATATCATACAACTGAGCTCCAGGAAGACAAACAACCCAATTAAAAAAAGGGCAAAGAACATGAACAGACACTTTTACAGGGAGTACATACATATGACCCATTGACATATGAAAAGATGCACAACATCACTAGTCATCAGAGAGACACAAATTAAAATCACAAAGAGATACCACCTCAGGCCAGTCAGAATGGCCATCATAAACAAATCAACAAAAAACAAGTGTTGTTGAGGATATGGAGAAAAGGGAACCCTAGTATACAGTTGTTGGGAATGCAGACTGGCACAGCCAATGAAAAACAGTGAGAAATTTCCTTAGAACACTGAAAATGGAATCACCTTTTGACACCATCATTCGGCTGCTGGGAATATACTGTAGGGATCCCCAGTCACCAATTCAAGACAACTTATGCATCCCTATATTCATAGTGGTGCTATTCAGAAGCCAAGTGCTGAATATAGCCTAACTGCCCATCAGTAAATGAGTGGATCACAAAATCATGGTACTTTTAGACAATAGAATACTATGCAGCAGAAAGAAGGAAGGAACTCCTATCATTCTTGGCAGCATGGATGGAACTAGAGAACATTATGCTAAGTGAAATAAGCTATCAGTGAAATGTAGATATAATCGAATCTCATCTATAAGAGGAAACTAATGAACACAATAAACTAATGAACAAAATAGAACCATAGGCATGGAAAAGTGGAACAGATGGAGAGTAACCTAGGTGAGGTGGTATGGAGATAATAGTGGAAAGAAGGGGAACAACTAGGAAAAAACATGTATGAATGACCCATGGACATGGATAACAGTGTGGAAACTGACTGTGGATGTGGAGGGAGGATTAGTGGAGGAGGGCTAAGGGGGAAAATTGGGACAAGTGTAATAGAATAACAATAAATAATGATTAAAAACTCACAATAAAAAGAAGTTAAGGTCTAAACAAATAATTTCAAGGTCTAATAATACAACCATAATAGTGCTGAATGTTGAGTTTGCCAGTGAACTGTTTCAATGAAGTCTATAGCAGTTGGAGAGAACAGAACAAAAGTGGGAAATGACTATTACAGAAACAAAAAGAGCTTATAAGCAGAACACACAGCAAAAACATTCCTCTTTCATAGACTACCTATGCTTATCCTTTGATTACTCACAGTATTTGATAATCTCTAAAAAGACTTGTTTTATAGCAAAATCGGCTTCCATTAACCATTTCTCCAGTCTAGAACTCAATGAAAAAATTTTCTAATGTATCACACCCAAATATTCTTTTCATTTCTTTTCATTTATTTTATATTATTTTTCTTCAAGTACAGATGTCTGCCTCTTCCCCCTACCTCTTCCCCGACCCCAGCCATCCCCACCTCCCTCTCCTGATTCCACACCCCTGGTTTTGTCCAAATATCCTTTATAATTGTTCCTGAAAAAACTTTCCCCCTTCCCCCCCATTATCCCCGCCCACCTCCCCTCTGGTTACTGACCATTTGTTCTTAATTTCAATGTGTCTGGTTATATTTGCTTGCTTGTTCGTTTTCTTGATTAGGTTCCACTTAAAGGTGACATCATATGGTATTTGTCTTTTATTTCCCTTGGCATAATGCTCTCCTGGTGTATTTCATTTAACATAATGCTCTCCAGTTCCATCTAAGTTTTTGAATAAATTAAATTCACAATTGAAATGTATTCTTTCCTGTGCTTTTACTGTGAAAGTCCATCCATATGTATATAGGCATGTATACATACATGTATGTATACATACACATGTACACACACAATGACAGCACTTAACTTCAGTAAATGAGCACATGGAGAGACAGAGGTTTTCAACTTTATGCCTATATCCTTCATGAATTATTCTTTAAGAAAACCTAGAGCTCCAAGGGATAGTTTCTATAATTAAGAAAAACCTACCACCTTAATTTAACTGTGGCACAATATCACTTAGGGTGTCTGCAATAGTAAATTAATATTTTACTTCATCTATATCTTTCTATTCTATGTTAAGCAACAGGCAACAGACAAAGACTGGAAGCTGTGCGAGGATAACAGCAAGGAAGATGCAAGTTTCTGACTGTTCCAGACCCTCATACTATGTTTGTGAAAAGAAGAATGCTGTTCATGCTACCTAATAATGAGAACAAAAAAGCAACCACAGAAGACAAGTACAATAAATTTTCCTTCTAAAAACTCAGCTTCTTGGGAGTCCTAGGTTCTCTGTTTCATTTCAGAATATCCTTGTGTTTGTTTTTTTTTAATGGGCTCTACCAGTTTTCTAGCCTCTGCATGACATAAGGCTGGAATAGTGGGTACATCACAATGAGATACACCAGACCCTCCACTTCTGCCCTGTCACCTGAAGACTGCCAAATTAGCATGAGTATGAGCACAGGGTGCTGGAGTAAAACAGTATGAGTGCTTCTGATGGAGATTAGGAAGCAGAGTTTTGCATGCTCTGTTCCTGCATCTCACACAGATTTAGCAAGTAGTCCTGCAAACTTCAGTCACTGCCATGCCCACTGGGGCTGGGAAGTAATGCCATCAATCATTGAAGATATTTCTTCTATGAATGGCATATGCATTTCTGTTTGATTTTTTGCTTTTTAAGAGAGAACCAGTAGAGTATACTGGAAAGAGAATAGTATCATGAGTTAGATATGAATTTGAGATCTGCACCCAAACTAAAATATATGCTCTGGTAAGTTCAAACTACTGACTCGTAGTTTTCTTATTCATATGTAAACAACCAAACTGTTGTTGCAAAGTGACTGGACCATTAGCAGTGTATTAAAATTCCATTTGCTTGCATGTTTTCAGAATTCAGTATCATTGGTCTGGAAAACCATTTCAATAAGGGTGTAGTATAATTTAAGGTGGTTTGAAGTTGTATTTTCCTAATGAATAAATACCAATAACACTTATTCATGTTTTTTTGTCAACCAAACATCCATTATATTAAAGTACTGATGGGAATATTTTGCCTATTTCTTTGGGTTTTTTGTTTTCTTATTATTGAGTTATAATAGTTCTCTATATGACTTGAATTCTAGTATTTTATCAGGCATGTGTTTTGTAAACATTGTCTTCCAATGTTTTATTTCATATTTTATTCTCTTAATATTGTCTTAGAACAAATTTTGAAAAATTTAGAGAGGCAGAATTCATCATTTGATAAAGTTGAATCAGTTTATTTCATCCATGATTTTAAATTTTTATATCCTAAAAAATTCTGTTTTTATTTTAAATTAAACTCAAGTTGAAATTTTTTCCTTTATGCTTTTTTCTAGAACTTTAATTTACATTAAATTCTAGACTCCATTTCATGTTAAATTTTGTATAAGGTGAAAAGTGTCAACTGAGTTCTTTTTATGAAATTTTTGCATATAAATGACCAACTATCTCAGCACCACTTTTCAAAACACACTTCTTCTATTGAATTATCATGGTATTTTCAAAATAGTCAATTGTATGTGTCAGTTATGTGTAGATCTATTTCAAATATCTACCCCATTTCACTTATGTGAGTACCTATCTTATTTCACCAGTATTTTCATTACTTTATAGTAAGTCCCTTTTTATTTTTAATTTACACTTTATGTTTGATATTATTTTGTTTCAGCTCCATGTATACAGTATAGTTAATTGTAAGTCTTGATGCAATGTGAGTTCTACTTTGTCCCTTCTCAAAAGAAATTCACTTAGTAACCATATTTTGACTGTAATTCTATTCCCCTGTAAAAGGAACTAGGGCTACAGGAGAAAAGGCTGATTGTAAGACAGGGGTAGGAAACGTACAAGATGAACCTGGAGCATTGTGGTGCTAGAAAGTAGGGAAGTGCTTAAAATGATGGGGGTATGTCAAAGGGATACGGGAACCAGGTAAAAAGAATTCCTAGGGGTCATAGCAGAAACTATTTGGGCCACAAAATAAAGTATTATTGAATTATACTTAAAATATCAAATAAATAGCCCTGGCTGGGGTAGCTCAGTGGATTGAGCGTTGGCTGCAAATCAAAGTGTCACAGGTTCGATTCCCAGTCAGGGCACATGCCTGGGTTGCAGGTCACGGCCCCCAGAAACCGCACATTGATGTTTCTCTCTCTCCCTCTTTCTCCCTCCCTTCCCTCCCAAAAAATAAATAAATAAAACCTTTAAAAATAATAATAAATAAAATAAATAAATAAAAACCAGGAAATTGATATTGGTACCATCACGGAACCATATTTAGATTTCACCAATTTTGTCTCTGTTTTAAATTTTTAATTGTGGTCAATTACACATAAAATTCATCACATTTGCTACTTTTAAGTATGTAGTTACCTATATTTGCTACCTTTCTGTAATGTTCCCTATACTCACATTCTTGCTCAACAGATCTTCATAATTTTATTTTGCTAGACTAAAACTCTATACCCACATTAAATGATAGTTCCTCATTTTCCCTCCCCAATGTCCCTGGAAACCAATATTCTACATTCTTTCTTTCTGAATTTGACTACTATAGATACTCCATGTAAGTGGGTAAATAATATTTCTCTGTTTGTGACTGGTATATTTACATAACATAATGTTGTTGAGTTTTATCCGTATTGTAACATGTGTCAGAATTTCTTTCCTATTTAAAGCTGAATAATAATTCATTGTATTTACACACTCCTTTTTGCATACACGTGTATTCACAAATGGACACCTGGGTTGCCTCCAATTCTTGGCTAATGTGTCCAATGTTACTGTGAACATGGTGTATGAACGTCTACACAAGACTGTTGTTCAGTTCCTGTGGAGATGTATCCATAAAGGAATTGCTGACTCATAAGGTAGTTCTGTTTTTATTATTTTGGGGACCATCATACTGTTTTTCACACCAGCTACACCACCATATATTCCATCAACAGTGCACAATTGTCTCCACACCCTTGACAACACTCATTATGTTCTGGGTTTCTTGTTTTGTTTGTCTCCTTTTTACTTTTTTCCAGTCTTATTGAGTTATAATGGACATGCCAAACTGTGAAAGCTTGAGGTGTATAAAATGATTTGACTTATACTGAAAATGATTACTACATGTCCGTTTTGGTGGCATCCATCATCACATACAGATACAAAAAAAAAAAAGAAAAGAAGAAAGCAAAAGATTTTTTCCTTGTGATGATTATTCTGTTTTATTCATTTTTTATTGTTGTCCAAGTACAGTTTTCTGCCTCTTCCCCCCACCCAGCCCAACACGCCAGCCCGCCCACCTCCCTCCCCTGTTTCCACCCCCCCTTGTTATTGTCCATATGTCCTTTATAGTTGTTCCTGCAAACCCTTCGTCCTTCTCCCCTGAAATTCCTTCCCCTCTTCCTCTGGTCACTGTCAGATTGTTCTTAATTTTGATGTCTCTGGTTATATTTTGCTTGCTTTTTTCTTTTGTTGGTTAGGTTCCAGCTAAAGGTGAGATCATATGGCATTTGTCTTTCACTGCTTGGCTTATTGCACTTCGCATAAGTCTTTCCAGTTCCATTCACGGTGTTGCAAAGATTATTCTTAAGATCAACTCTGTTAACAACTTTGAAATATACCATATAACAATTTCAATTATAGTTATTATGTTGTGCATAGGTCTCCAGTACCTATTTACCTTATAAATGTAAGTTTGCATCTACTAATCCCATTCATCTAAATCTATCATCCCCACTCTCAGCCCCCAGCTTTTTTTGTAGCCATCAGAATGGTGTGAGAGAATATCTTACTGTAGCTTTGATTTGCACATCCTCAGTGATTACTGATGTTAAGCATCTTTTCATATGCCTGTGTATATATATAGTTATATATACATACAGATATATATATAGATATATAGATATGTGTGTGTGTGTGTGTGTGTGTGTGTGTGTGTGTGTGTTTATCCATATCCCCTGGGAACTGCCTGTTCCAGTTCTCTTCTCATTTTATAATCAGGTTATTTTTTTGGTTGTTGTTGCTGAGTTGAAAAAAATTCTCCATATTTTCTAGATATGACTCCTTATCAGGTACATGACATTTCATCCTCTCCATTCTATGGAATACTGTTTCATTGTATTGATTATGTCTTTGATGTAGAGATTTTTAAAGTATCGATGTAGTCCAATTGATTTATTTTAACTATTTTGTCTGTGCTTTGGTGTCATATCTAAAAGGAATCATTGCAAAAACCGATGTTGTGAAGATTTTTCTGTTTCCTTGCAAGGTTTTTATAATATATCATGCATTTCGGTCCCATTAATTTTGAGTTAGTCTTTGTGTATGGTACAAGATTAAGGTTAAGATTCAGTCTTTACTTGTGACTATACAGTTTTTCCAGACTGTCTGTTGAGAAACTGTCCTTTCCCCCATTGAATTGTGTTTGCACACTTGTTGAAAATCAGTTGACCCTGTATAAAAGGATTTATTTCTGGACTCTGTATAATATTCCCTTGGTCTCCATACCTGTCTTTGGCCAGTTCCATAGTATGCCTCTTTTAATTACTGTTACCTTTGAAAGAACTTCCATACCTTACATTCAATAATGGATAAAGGAATCAGTCTCCTACTATTATTGTGTCTACATTTATTTTTTCCCTTCAGTTTTTGCTAATGATTGCCTCATTCAATAAGAGTTCTGATATATTTATAATTGCTGTATTCTCTTAGCAAATTGAGACTTAGGGCATTATAGAATGTCCACCATTGCCTCTTGTATAATGTTTGCTTACAATCTATGTTGCTTGCAATTACTCCAGTTGTTGTAAAGCCACTTTGATTGACATGTTGCTGTATATTCAATGGTTATATAGAGAAAATGAGGGCCTGGAAATTTCAACTAAGCCATATTGATGAAGGGCTGCTGACCTCTCTCCTTCATTAATTTTTACATGCACTCATCTGTGTATGTGCATGAGTATATAGTTCTATGCAATTTCACCACATTTATATAGTTATATAACCTACACCACAGGCAAGAAATAGAACTATTTTGTCCAAACAAGAAATTTTCTTAAGCTACCCTTCACCCTGTCTCTAATCACAAACAACCACTGACGTCTTTGTCATTTCTATAATCTTGCCATTAAAAAAAGTATGTAAGAAGTGTTGTCATGATGTTAGCATGATGGTGGCATCAGAAGCACTTCATTTTCTCCCTCGCCCAATACAAAATTTCAACATCCTTTAACAAACAAATTGCCTACATAGCAGTCATAGCATCCAGCACCACACCAAGTGACTTAAGAGGAGTCCTGTCAAACAGAACATTGAGTCATAGACAGACAGGTTACTGAATGTGGAACCTGCAGGAGCCTGTGGACCGGTTTTAGCCCCTCTCAGCAACAGTTTGGAAGCACTGGGGAACACCAACGTGGGCGGTCACCTACGGAGGAGGGGGTCTTTGTAGAATTCCAGGGTTCTGAAGAGAGGTTCTAGTACACTGGTGATGAAAAAAGAAAAAAGTATAGATGCTTTGGAGAAGGTAACAAAAGCAACTTGAATGTACCAGAATTACCCCCGCTCTCAAGCAGCACATCTTAGTATAAAAATGAAATCTTCTTGTTTGTGGTTTCTGGCCATTTTCTTGTGGGAAAAAGGGAGTAACAGTAAGTGAACACCTGGCTTCTCCACCTATACGGACTGCTGCTAAGGACTCAATGCCCTCAGCAGATTCCAGGGTATTAAACCAATTGGCTTCATGACCTATGTAAGGAAGACATTTTTAAAAAGTCAGAGAAGGTTCTCAGAGATCATTAAAATAGGTTGTTTTTGTCAAATGCATTTTTCAATTCATCACAAGCCCGCTTATGAACCACATGGAAAATAACATTTGCACAACCCCAGTGGAACTGTGGGCACCCTCAATACACCATGTGCCCCGTAAACCGTCTCCGCTCTCTACCATGGCTCTCCACGTGCACTCCAAGGACAGAGGCATATGTGTGCTCTGGAAGACAGAGTGCCCATTAAAAACAATGTAAGAGTCTCAAAGCAAGGCAGAAACCACAAATTTGAATTGTAATACCACATTCAGGAAAACAAAAGAGGCTATCAGCAACCTATTTAATGCATGGCATGATAGAAGACATACAGGCTTAAGGATTCTGTCAGAAGGGGCAACAAGAAGCAGGGGGCAGGTGAAATGATACTAGGTCTTGGTAAGCCTCAGAGTCAATAGCAGGAGTGGCAAAGGGTATTTCTCTTCTGAAGGCAGTGAAGCTTGGAGGTGGAAACTGCTACTGCAAATGTAAAAACAGCAACACAAACTCCAAAGAACATGAATAATCAAAGAAACATGATATCACCAAAAGTTCACAACTTTCTAGTACCCAACACAAAGACATGAGATCTATGATTTAATCACCAAACATTTTCAAATTGACTAATTAAGAAAATGTGAATTGTTGAAAGAAAACAGAGAAAGACAGTTCAAACAGGAAAATGATATCCCAGAGCAATACACCATCAAGATGGAAAAATTAACAAAGAGATAGATGTCATTAAAAAGAAATAAATAGAAACCAACACAAACTCTGGTGCTGAAGAATTCTACGAATTAAATAAAAAGTGCCATAGAGAGCATTAATATCACAATAGACCAAAAGAAGAAATTATCCATGACCTATGGACAGAAGCTTTGAAACAACACAGCAAGAGGAGAACAACGCCAACAAAAACTAAAACAGAATGAGAAAGTGAGAGCGCCTACCACTGGCCTTCCAGAAGAAGGAGTGCTTCCTCAGATCAGGCAGAGCGGCCACAGAAAACTTATTGCAGAAACAATGGCAGAGAACTTTCCAACCCTGGAGAAAGCTTGGACATTTAGTTCATAAAGCTGAAAAAATCACTCCATTATTTTAATCCAAACCACTCTTCCTCAAGATTCACGATAATAAAATCATCTAAAATCAATGACAAAGGGAAAATCCTAAGGCAGCAAGAGAAAAAGGACAGCAACCTACAAAGGAACTCCCTTTGGGATTTTGGTGGATTTTTCAGCAAGATTTTTGCAAGCCAGAAGAGGTTTAGATGATATATATTCAAAGTGATGAAAGAAAAAAAAGATAACGGTATAATCTATTACCAAGATTATCCTTCAGAAATCAAGAAAACATAAAGACTTTTTCACATAAGCCAAAACCAAGGGAGCTCATCCTCACTACTCCTGAGTTGCAACAAATGCTGAGAGCAGTCCAAGCAGAAATAAAGAGATTAGTAACATGAAAACATACAAAAATATACAATGCACTAATACATGTAAACATATGCTCAGATTTAGAGAAATAATTATGTAAAATAATATAATGGTATGTTAACCACTTAACTCTAACTTAAATGTTAAAGAACAGGAGTATGAAATTTACTAAAACAACCAAGATTTTTAAGGAACAGACGATATACACAGAAGTAAATTGCAGTGTTGGATATAAAAGGATTTGAGCGGAAGGACTGAGTTTTGCATGTGGTTAAAGTTGTTTCAGTATACTGTAGACTTACATTTCTAAGTGGATGTATGTAATACTCATGGTGACCACAATGTAAAAAAAACTATAGTAAATTCATGAAAGTAAAGTAAGGGATCGGAGCATATGACCTTGAAAAATCACCAATTAGCAAAGAACAAGAGTAAGAGAAGAGCAAGATAATTACAAAACAGCAAGAAAACAGTAGTATGGTATTAGTAGGTCCTTATACATCAAAAAATGCTCAAAGTACATGGATTAAACTTGCCAATCAAAACACAAGAGGTGGCTTGTTGGATTTAAAAATCTCTAAGATCCAAGTATATGTTGCATACTGGAGACTCACATTGCTTTAAAGACAAGACACAGGCTCAAACTGAAGGAATGAGAAAAGATACTACATGCAAGTGAACAATGAAAGAGAACAAGCCGGGCTCTCCTTGTATCAGACAAAATCGACTTTAAGTCAAAATTGGTAGACCTTTGGTTTCCACAAATACCAGTTCTCTGGCATCACTGCCCTGTGCAGACTTCCGACCCTGCCCCACAGGACACCTGGATGGCACAGGGGGACACTGATGCCTCTGCTCCTGACAGAGGGCTGGACATGCACCTGTCTGTGGAGGATATAGCATCCTGTCCTCACCTCAGTCTTCCATCAGTTATGGCTTAAGTGTTAGTCATAGCTGAGCTGGGCACAGGAAACTTTCTCCAGATTGGACATATTGAGAGCTGTGCCCAAAGCCAAACTGGCAGCAGTGGGTCTAGGGAGCCTGTATATAGATTTGGGGTGGGGATAGCCCTCAGGGACAGGGAATTAGAGCCCAATGGAGACCTGCTAACTGCAGCTTTTTTCTCACTGTCTCCAGGGATCATCACTTCTGCTGCAGGGGACAAATGCTGGCATCTCTGTTGGATGGTCAGCTGCCTGTGCAGGCCACCTACTCAAAATCGGCCCTACTCCCCATAAGGCCTTCTCTTCACTTCCAAGATCAGCGGTGTCTCCCCTGACCTCTGGCCTGAATTTCAGGCATAAACCTACCATATATACTCACAAATAACATCTTTTACAAGCCGTCCTGGGATGCAGTTTTTCCTTTCTCTCTCTTTCTCTCTCTCCAGTTGGGAAAGCTCTGCTTAGTTGGAGGAAGGGGGTACTGGGGGGCAGTGTGGGGCTCCTCCAAGGAGGATAAGGCACAATGAAGGAGTGGCAGCAGAGGAATCTGGGGGCCACCATTACTCAGGGTTCACATCATCGTCAGGGGCCTGCAAGGACAATGAGCCTCCCTGCTACCTGAGCCATATTAGGCTTTTCTTTTCCTGCACATCCAGGGTGTCTGGGTGCAGAGAAGAAGCAGGGAGGGCTTGGGGAGTAGGCACCAGAACTCCTCTCTCTCTTCTCTTCACCCCCCATTCCCCTCCATCACCCCTTGTCCATGGTGTCCTGGGAGCAATGCCAACTGTCATTCCTGACCCAATCGAAGAAGCACTTGTCACATGGCAACTACAGCAACAGACATGGCTGCCCTGGGACAACCTACCATGTAGGACAACCCTCCACCCATAGAGCAATCATGAGGCCCTGGCAGTTGCACTGGCTTCTTTCAAGCCAGTACTGGAAACCTGGACATCTATTGCTAAAAGGCAGGTGCTACCAACAGAGTGCTTGGCAACAGGGTTACTAGGGGGGCTTCTCTGCCTTTTGCATTGCAACAGTCCAGCTACAGGGTGCAGGTCCTAGGCTCTGTGGATCCCATGGAATTGATTCCAAGATTGGCTCTGCCTCCTAGGAGTCAAGAAACCTTAGGTCAGCTGCTTAATTTTCAGGAGACTTGATTTATGCCACTGTAAAATGAGATAGAATAGTAATGTCACAGGGTTCAGCAGGGTTCCCACAGTAGCTACACACATGCATAGATGTAATCTTTTCTGCTGGTCATGTCCTGGGGTGGGGAGAATTTCGGGTCTAGCTGTTTTCTCCATTCATTCATTTGTCCACTCATTCATCTACAAACACCCCGGAGCACCTTTACATGCCAGGCACTGATTCTGGATGAGCAACTCAGGGGTGTGCAAGGCTGTTCAGTGTTGAGCTTGCCATCTGGCTGTTTGGACAAAGTCTATAGCAGTTGGGGAGAACAGAACAAAAATGAGACATTGACTATTACAAAACCAAAAGGAATATATATCCAGAGTATAAAAACATTCCTCTTTCACAGGTTACCTATGGTTATCCTTTCATTACACACATTCTGTTTGATAATTTCTGTAAAGGCTTGATTTTGTATTAAAGTCTGTTTTCCCTTAATCATTTCTCCATTCTAAAACTCAATGAAATTTTTTTCAAATATGTCATTCCCAACTGTTTTTTGTATAAGTTATTCCACAATTGAAATATATTCTTTTAGTGTGCTTTTATTATTAAATGTTGAAACAAGTAAAACTATTTCAATCTTTTTCTACTGAGCTAAGATTCATGTATTTCAACTTCATTGTCATTGTTCACGCAGTACACTGTGGGCTATGCTACATCAGACTGCTAAGGAGGAAGCTAATACATATGCATATATATAAATATTATTTAACTACAGTATAACTACAAGGGAAAGAAAGCAAAAATCATCAAACCCTGAAGTTTTAAGCAAATATACTCCATTTATGTTGGAATAAACTAAAAAGCACACTGTGTAAAGGCTATGTTATGGAAAAATATTTCAAAGAATAAAGCCATTGATTTGGGGTGTATTTTTAAAGAACCAGGGAATGAGTGGCTCTCTAATACAGTCAAAGAACTTAACAATTTATTAATCAAACTCTCCTTCAGGTAAATGTAAGGAGACTATTAGGGTAAATGTATTTTCACTTAGACATTATAGCAGTTAACAAGATAAATGTAAATTTCTCATTAAGTATAATTTCACTTTAGAGCCCCAAACATCAGCATCTGTTATACAGAATATATTTAGAATCTATTTGGTGTTGGTCATTGTAAGTGGTGATAGTGGTCTTTTTTTTTCTAAGTGTGATTTGTATTCTGTGAAAAATAGGCATGGCTCTTTAAATTATTTTTCCCACTCATCTCCTCTGTTAAAAAAAATAGTAAGAAGAAACTGCTTGCCTCTGTGATAAAGGATGCAGATAGTGAAACCTGAGGCTTAAATGTGAACTATTTTCTCACATCTTCATGTGTAGCTGAGCAGCACTGAAGGCTCTTGGGAAACCAAGGCAGATAACATAGCGAGCCCAGAAGAATCACCTTCTTTGCCAGAACTCGCACATCCAGTCCATCCACCTGCAGGGGCTACCTCTTCTATTTGGGACCAGACTCCACTGGAGCGAAAACTCTACTGCACTGACACAGGTATCGCCAACTATGTATATAGCTGTGGCTCTGAGCGCATATCACTTCTATTACTGCCACTTGATTGCCTATACAGAGCACAAGGAATAGATTGCTTTTTTTTAAATAATCCAGCACATTCAATCTTGCAGGCAAAGGAGTGGAACAATGCATGTTGAAAAATAACTTTGCAAGTGTATTACCTCCTATAAAGTTTTCTTGATTGAACATTGAATATAATTGATTGTTTCTTAGTACATATTTCAATATAGCTGTTGGATTGATCAAATGCATTAATACAGCAAATGGTCATATTAATTGGGACAGGATATGAGTAATAAAATAATTTATATACATTTAATTTTACTTGTTCCTATAGTAATAAATTCCTTTAGTTCACATCCACCTCAATATTTTGTTAATTTATGTAATATACATAATTTCTGACATATACAGACTTCATAAAGAATTTTTAAAAACATTATAAATATATTTCTGTACAATCATGTTTTCCATGAGAACATATCTTGTGGGAAAAAATGAAATGTCATAAGTGAATATTATGACACACAGAGGCCTACATTTTTAATCATATTGTAAAGGAGAACAGGAGCATTATGCCAAGGAAATAAAAATATGCAAAAAGTGTTTAAGTTGATGTACACACTGAGAAATTAGTGACCATTTTTCACTTTTGTCGGTAATCAGAATTCTATTCCATGTAAATTTCTTTGATTATTTAAATAATATTTAAAATACTTGAAACAAGTTAAATACATTTTTAACTTTTGCTAGTCAAATTATTATTTCAAGCAGGATTAGCTGCCTTTTTTGAACTTATGCTTTCATGTTTTGTGGGCATAAAACAACTCACTCCATAGGAATATGGATTAACCAACTTGTGTCCTAGTTGTAGGATGTTCATTTTTAATACCAAGTTGGAAGAGATGGCAACAATCTCATGATTTATAGGAAGTAAATGTCTTTGAGTCATTAATAAAAAGTAAAGATGAATAGAAAGAAAATATTAGGAGAGATCATGAAGGAGATACTTTCCAACAATCCATTTGATGTGACACCATACATTTCTAAAATACAATTGACTCATAAAACTTTTGTTTGAATTTTTGGGTAGGGACAATTTTAGATGTAGTACAAATATTTCATTGATCATAACATTGTTAACCTTGTAAATTAAATTAATTACCACATTAGTAGAAGTCCAGGCATAGCTGGTAAAATGACAGTACCCAAGTGTGTAAAGAAAAATGGTAACTGATAATTTAAAGGGGAAAAAGGTAATCTAAGGCAAAAACCTTTCTTGGAAAAAATTTCCGAAGTAAAATCATTCATCAGTAGATAAATATACTGATTTTAATTATGCACACAGCCTAGAAAGGACAGAACCTGAAAACTAAGGTTTTTTAAAAAACTGTCAAATTGTCTCTTTTAGAAGTGTATATCAAAATTTTTCAGATGAATGAAAAGAACACAACATACATATATTTGAAACATCTTCCTTCCAAAAAGCACATGCCAAAAGAAAGTGAGTATTTTTCCCAATCCTTATTAAATTCTGTTATTCTTTTCTGTTCCTTGTTAAACAATTTCATTAAAGATTTTCATTATAATTTAGCACATGGCACATGTCTAACTTATTTTCAAGATTTTGTCATTTGAAAGATGTACCTGATGGACTTCAACTAGTAGGAAGAAAACAATTCCATAGATTTCTTTTACTTGGTAAAAATCTTATTCTATCAACTCTCTTCACACATATTAATAGCTGATAGGCTTTGTAAGAAATAATGTGAATATAAAGAAGTAACCACATCTCTGTTTGAACTTCCAGAGATAAAAGGGCCACCAATGTACTCAGAAGTGAAAAACACTACTTCAAACTCCAATCAGACAAAGATAACAAGAAATAAATCATCTAAAAGAAAAGGTAAAGTTTATGAAGAGGGCTGAGCTTACATGCCCTCTAACTGTGTAGCCTCTGCATACATAATTCAAATGAGATAAGGCAGAACCACTGGTCCAAAGAACTGAGTTAGTCTGCCCATTTTCATGAGGTTTTTAAAACCATATTTTATATCTATACTGCTTCAGAAAAAGCAGTGTGGAAAATTAAATATCCACATTTAGTCTATTCCAGGGAATTAATGTAGTTTGGGTGCTGTGTACACATGCATAACTGAGCAAGTCAGGTAGAAAAATTATTTTTCTTCAACTTATTTGGAAACAATTGTGAATCCCCTGATGTCACTATTGCTCATTCTACAAAGTTGCAAAGAACAATATTTGATGAACATCATTTGATACATGTTTGTGATTATAATTTCCTCTGTGCAGTAGCTGTGGTTAATCCTAATGTAGCTGAAAAAGTCCTTCTTTATTGTGTGATCATTTTAAAAATAAAAAAGAACTAAATCTTTTTTAAAAATGAAGAACAGTGGTGAGGGCAGCTCCATAAGAAAACTGTTACATGTATGCAAGCTTATCATACATCCAAAATAAGAAAAATCATCTAATGGTGGATCAATTAAAGTGATGTATATAGATATGTTTTAGAAGCACATTCACAGTTTTAAAAACATCTATATATCTAATATTCCACTTTCTATTTATGAATCATTGAGCTGATGCAAGGATTATTTTGGTAAAGCCAGAATAAGTCACTTCCCCAAGAGAAACAGTAACAGCATAAGGAGGAAAACCCATGCATTCAATTATCCATTCATTGTGTTTTCAAATTGGTCAGCATCCCTTTTAATTGATAATTCCAACTTTGAAGACATTAGGGACTTGAATTTATAGGAAGTCTTGTTCTAACTTCTGTTCCTCAATTCAGTCTTGTCTTTGCCATGTTACTTGATCTCTTTTTTCTCTCTGAGCAGTGCCTTCAGTCCCATTTACCCAGTGTCTCACTGTTGTGATCATTGGAATCTTCTGTTTCTTTCTCCTTGTGACAACTGGAATTTTGGGACTCATGGGTAAGTTCAACCAGCCCTGTGCCCTGAACTATGTAGTTCGCCCCTTAGCACTTACCTTCTCTACTAGTATTTCTTTCCTACTAGTTCCATTGCTATGATCACCATTTCAACCCAGGAACCCTTCCACCTTCACCACTAAAGTAATCACTTGGCCATTTAAAACTTGTTTAAAACTTCTGACATCTCTTTTATTCAAAAATGCTGGGTCATATTCAAGATAATGCTAGAAAAGCTACATTAAGGTTTTTTTGATGATCGATTATGCTATGTGTACATTGATTTTCACTCTCCTCTCTGACACTGACTTTTAATAAGCTGTGAAGTGCCCTTGCTTTTATCTTTGAATCTTCAGTCTGAAGCTCGAATTTACCTTTTAAATTGTTTATTCTTGTAAAGGCCCACTACAGCACAATGATATTTTTCCTCTATACTATGAAATTGCCTCCTAAATTATCCTAAACTCAACAGACTTCAAAATCCTATTGAAATTACCAAATATTCTTCTCCAGATATATTTCTGATCACGTTATCAAAACACCAAGAACTGGCCCTGGCTTATATGGTTCAGTGGATTGAGCACTGGCCTGTGAACCAAAGGGTCACCATTTCGATTTCAGTCTAGGGCACATGCCTGGGTTGTAGGCCAGGTCCCCAGTAGGAGGAGCATGAGAGGTAACCATACACTGATTTATCTCTCCCTCTCTTTCTCTCTCCTTCACCTCTCTAAAAAGTAAATAAATAAAAATGTTTTTTTAAAAAACACCAAATAATCATTAGCAATTTCTCATTCTCTAGTGAATTATGTTAAAATTCCACGTACTTATGGTTGCTATCATAATCTTAATCTTATTTCAATCAAACAATTTTAAGTTTAAAAGGTGAGGACCTATGTCCAAGATTACTCTGTCTGGCAAAGCTATCATTTAGAATGGAAGGGCAGATAAAGTGCTTCCCAGATAAGGTCAAGTTAAAGGAGTTCATCTTCACCAAGCCATTATTATATGAAATGCTAAAGGGACTTATCTAAGAAAAAGAAGATCAAAACAATGAACAGTAAAATGACAACAAACTCATAACTATTAACAACAGAACCAAAAAAAAATACAAAAACAAAAAACAAACTAAGCAAACAACTAGAACAGAAACAGAATTACAGAAATGGAGATCAAATGGAGAGTTATCAGCAGGGAAACAGGAGGGGTATAGGTGGGGAAAACGTACAGGGAATAAGTAGCATAAATTGTAAGTAGAAAATAAACACGGGAAGGTTAAGAATAGTGTAGGAAATGTAGAAGCCAAAGAACTTGTATGTATGACTCATGGACGTGAACTAAAGGTGGGGAATGCAGATGAGAGGAGGGGTGCAGGGCAGAGGGGGATAAAGGGAGGAAAATGGGACCCCTGTAATGGCATAATCAGTAAAATATATTTTTAAAAATTCTCATGTCCAAACTAGCTTTAAATAATTCTAGATCACCTGTGTTATCCTCACGTTCTCTAAGTGTCTCTGTCCCAGCACATTCGTATGACATTCCTCCTTCTGGACAGCCTTCCACCTGTTCACTGGCCCATCCAGTGAGGATCATACCCATTCCTCAAACCCACTTTATAAAATATAAGTGCCTTTTCTAAATCCACCATGATTATTTTCTAATTCCCTAACCAGATGTTAATTTTCTCTTTCTAAAACCCATCTTATTACCTTTCATCATTTTTGTCATGCCATTTTCTCCTAGATTAGGGTTTCTGAACCTCAGCATTACTGATATTTTGGTGGGGGTAATTCTTTGTTAGGGAGGCTATGTTGTGCATTATAGGATATTTAGCAACAACCTTGCCCTCTACTCACTACATGATGATAGTTACATCCAAAATGCTTCCAGATATGGCCAATACACCTTGCAGGGTCAAATCATCCCCAGTTGAGAACCAGTGCTGTGGATGATTTTCCTCTCATGTCAGACACTATGTGTGATGCAAAAATAAGCAGCCAAGTTCTTGCATCTAAAGCAATTGAAGTCAATTTAAGTCAGCTGAGTGTTTATATTTCTCTGTGTATATTTTTTTAAAGAAAACCATCTTGTTTTTTTTTTTTTTTTAAGATTTCATTTATTTATTTCTTAGAGAGGGAAGGGAGGGAGAGAGAGAGAGAGAGAGAGAAACATCAATGTGCAGTTGCTGGGGGTTATGGCCTGCAACCCAGGCATGTACCCTGGCTGGGAATCAAACCTGGGACACTTTGATTCCCAGCCCGCGCTCAATCCACTGAGCTACACCAGCCAGGGCGAAAACCATCTTGTTCAATGACCATGACTTTAAGATTCCTGGTTCACAAACCAGTGTCTTTGATATGTGTGTGTGTGTGTGTATGAGTGACATATATTGATATATAATTGTTTTATACAATTTATCCATGTACAGTATCAAATTTATGGCTTCATTATATTCAGAGATGTACAGCCAAAACTATAATCAATATCACAATATTTTGTCACTCCAAAAGAAACCCTAAACTCATTAGTAGTTGCTTGCCATTTCCCTTTCAAGCCAGCCAACCTGAAACAATTACTAATCTACCTCCTATCTCTATTGATTTTCCTATTCTGAACATTGTACAAAAAGGAATCATATGACATTTTGTCTTTTGAGGCTGGCTTCTTTCATTTAACATAAAGTTTCCATGGTTCATTCATGATGTATTCTATCAGCATGGCAATGCTTTAAATTGACAGAAAAAGTATTTTATTGCATGGATATAATTTATCTGCATATTAATCTCTTATCAGATATGAGATTTGTAAATATTTTCCCATCCTTTCAGTTACCTTTTCACTGTCTTGATAACCTTTGATGCACAAATGTTTGTAATGTTGATAAAGTTCAGCTTATCTACTTTAGCTTTGGCTGCTTGCACTTTGGGTGCCATATCTAAGAGACCATGGCCCACTTCAAGACCACAAGAGTTTACACCTATGTTATCTAGTGAGAATTTTATAATTTTATCTTTTACATTCTCACAATTTATCCATTTCAAATTCACTTTTGTAAGTGTTGTAAGGTGAATATGAGATGTCTTACATTTTAGGGGGTTTTTATTTTGCAGCAATGCCTTTTAGTTTTTAGCATACATATTTCACACTATCTTCTTAAGTTTATTCTTGAGAACGTCATTATTTCTGATGCTAATATAAATTGCATTTTCTTAATTTTATTTTCACATAGTTGTTACTATAGAGAAATACAGTTGATTTTGCATATTGCTCTAATACCATATGACATTGTAGTTTCATTGGTTCTAGTGGTTTTGAGTGGATTCTTTCATATTTTCCACATAAAATGTGTGGATAGTATTGTGTCATATACTGGATAATTTAACTAAATAGCACCTCAAGTACAGTGTTGAACAGAAGTTGCGATAGTGCACATTGGCAACTTGTTCCTGATCTTAGGGGGAAGCATTCAGCCTTGCAGCAGAAGATGCAGCCTTGAGCACCTGCACAATCACCAGATCTGACCATGATTTTAGCAGGGTTTTCTTTGGCTTTCTCTTCACCAGGTCAATCTTAAAATGCTTAAGATATCTGCTCTGTTGGTATCACTCTCATCTACTACATTCTACTAATCACTTGCTGATGGTCTCTCTGGTTTTGACAGTGCCCTGGTGATCAAACATTCCACAGCCCAATCCAATTTGATTTGGGTCCTTTATCCGGGGTAGTTTTGAGGTCAATCTTTGATATTTGTACTAAACCCAAGAAGGTGTTTCTTTGCTTTGTCTTCCTTTGGTTCCCTCTGGTAAACTGAACCATCTGTGGTTAAAATGATTGCTTTCATTGAGCTACGCAGGTCCACTCAACTGCTTACCAACCCTTTGCAACCCTCCCACACCTCACCCACATTGTGTTCAAGAGCATCCTTAGGCTTGAATTTCCTTAATCCAATAGTCAGTTCTTTGGGAAAAGACTTGCAGTTATTTATTCTTACAGCATTCTTTTTTCCCTGGACAAAAAATCTCTGAGGCTACTTCTTTGGAGCTTGGATCACAGACAGTGGCCCATTTTCTGAATAACACTCTTGTTTTATGAGCCTGGTCATGGGAGGAGGGAATAGTAAGCTCTGGTTTTCTTGGTTTGCCTCTCCCCTACTGGGAGGTAAGCAGGAGTATGAGCTCCAATGAGGACAATGGATTCCCCAATATTCTTGATCTTCTTCAACTGGGGAGTACCTCTACTCTATGAGTATGGGATGGGTAGGGGAGAAGAGCCCAAACCACATAGCCACCACTGCCTAGAATTTAACTTGTGCAACATGGAGCTAGGAGGGAGAACAATCACTGGCGACCTGCTCCTCCTGGAGAAATAACATCACCTTAGCTTATGATATCCATGGAGAGATACACAGACTGGGACCTGGAGGGAGAAGGAGCTTCCTCTTCCTGCTGACACCCACTTATAGTGGATGGTCCATGATGCCGATCTCAGGTGGGGACAGTGAACAGGTTGTGATTCAATTTTTCAGATTGTTACTGCTCTCAAGAATTGATAGATTTTCCTCATTAAAAACATATCCTTGAGATAAATTTTAAAGATTTTAAAAAGTGCCATATTTGTCATAATATGGCAGGTTTAATATGGCTGTTTTGCTGAGCTTATCATGCCACCGTCCTGGACGGGACACTACTCTATGTACATTCGCAATATGCCTTTTAGAATTTTAAATCTGTTCTTTATGATTATGTAATTTTTGTTTGTCTTTTCAGTCTTGTCTCATTAAATCCCCTTATATACAACCTATCATTTGATTAACTTTGGATTACCTTCATAGGTCATATTTTCTCTATTTGTTTACTTTCAAAACTAATTGCAGCAATCTAGAATTGTATTATCTTTGTCACTTTCCTACCTCTTTTTCATCCACAAAGAACAAATGTAAGATGCACACTAATCTGTGAAGTCTTGCTAGCACATCTCACTATTCTAAATCATATATTTAGTCAGCCAGCTCTCTGCTGAGTTCTACCAGCAAAGCTTAATCACTTTCATATCACCCATCATGTAGTATCTGCACTCTTCCCATTGCAGTGAGTGAATGCCTTGAGAACAGAACCTTTGCATTTTCATTGCTGTATCATCAGGTCAACCAAGCCCTGTTGTCATTAATTAATGTATTTTATCAAGTGAGATATGAATGTGTAAATCACATGCAGAGAAAGTGCCTAAAGTGGACATGATTAAAAATGGTGCTTACTTTTGATCTTTAACTGACATTTTAACATTAAAATTGTACTTTTTATCAGTCCCATGTTATGTTTTCTTTGAGCTAATGTTGTTGAGTAAAGTTTTCCAGGGTCATCACAAATGCCAACCACAGAAACCACCACTGGAAGACAATTCCATGTTGAAGAACATACCTGTTGTAGTGGAACCATTTAACACAGGTATGCAGATAAATCCATTGAACACTGAGACCAACAAGTTGCTTCTCTCTTTCCTTACTCACCAAATATCCTTCTCAAATTTGACTTTATTTTTAGATTAAACCAATTTTGGATATCAACTTTCACTTTTCTTTAATTGAACAAGAAAAATATATCAATCTTTACCAGAGGTTAGATTTTTCTGTATGCATGGCATGGTATTATATGTTTTATGTTAATTACTATTTTTTATTGTTGTTCAAGTACAGTTGTCTTTATTTCCACCCCCACCATGCCCCCCCCACCATTGAACATACCCCCTTTTGACTTTGTCTATGTGTCCTTTATACATGTTCCTTGATGGCCCTTCTGCTATTTTCCCCCCATTATCCTTTTCCTCCCTCCCCTCTGGTTATTGTCAATTAGTTCTTTATTTCAATGCCTCTGGTTATGTTTTTGCTTGCTTATTTGTTTTCTCAATTAGGTTACACTCATGAGGGAGATCATAAGATATTTGTGTTTCACCACCTGACTTATTTCACTTAGCATAATTCTCTCCAATTCCATCCACATTGCCACAAGGGGTAGGAGCTCCTTCTTTCTTTCTGCTGCAGAGTATTCCATTGTGTAAACGTACCATAGTTTTTTATCCACTCATTTACTGGTTGGTGGGCACCTACATTGCGTCCACCACTTGGCTATTGTAAATTGTGCTGCTATGAACATTGGGGTGCATAGGGTCTTTTGGATTAGATTTCAGTATTCTTACAGTATATTCCCAGCAGTGGAATTTCCAGCTCAAAAGGCAGTTCCATTTTTTAATTTTCTGAGGAAACTCCATACTGTTTCCCACAGTGGCTGCACCTGTCTGCATTCACACCAACAGTGCACTATATAGGCTTACCTTTCCTCCACAACCTCTCCAGCACTTGTTCATTGATTAGTTACTAGATTACAAAGTAATACACTTTCTACATAAAAACAAATAAACAAACAAAAACTTACATCTCCTTGTCAGATTCTCTAATCATTATTTTATACTCTGGAATACGGGTATGTACATCAGGTACTAAGTTCATTATCTCTCTGTAGCTATAGGTTTTATTAAATCTAGAGCTGCAATTTTCAACCTTTCACATTATGGCACACATAAACAAAATACTAATGTTCTCCAGCACACCAAAATATATGTTTGTTGCCAACTGACCAGACCCAAAAATATAGGTGTAATTTTGATTCATTCACACCTGACAGCAATTGTTGTGTGGGATGTTATTTTATTCTTTGACAATCTAAGGTGAAAAAGATCAGTGACCCTTGATTAAATAGTCAATTGTGGCATTTTTAAAAATTCTTGGGAACACAACTGTGTCAGCACGCTGGTTAAAAATTGCTGTTCTAGGAAATACAGAGAAGCCTCTTCCCATTGTTAAGTCCATTCAGTTTAAGTTGTGAGAAAAAAAAATATTAATTTACTTACAAATTTGGCTTAGGATGTTTTCCTAAGATTATGCATAAACTTGGAGAAATGTAAGTAATAGAACCTTCTTCTCAGGCCAGGGCACTTTTTAGAAGGCTGAAATGAAGCCATCAGTCTCATTACATAAATGTCTTTAGAAGGACCTGGAAGGACTTCTCAGTATGTGAGCCTCAGACTTCCCTTTCAGGATACACACTGAGTGGTCCGCGAATATCTTTTGTTTTCAAGGAAACAACAGCACGTGTGAGAGGAAATGGTCATGTTGTGGAGAGAAGTGTTACTATTTTTCCCATGAATTGAAGAGCTTTGAAGAGAGTAGGAGATCCTGCAACAAAATGAACTCTGCACTACTTAAGATAGACGATGAAAAAGAACTGGTGATGTATATTTTCTGTTTTCCAGCTCACAAGGCATAGGGTGGGCAATAGTAGGTTTACAGCTATACTACAAATAAATAATACAAGAATAAACACTTTTATGTACTCACAAATCTACATCTCCTTTTACCCACTACTTTATTTATCTAGTCATGAGTTCTTGGTTAAATCTTAATGCTAAACAATACTTGAGTTTCTCAGCACTGCTCACATCTGTAAAGTGACTCAGACCCAGACAGTGTCTGTGGTAAAGTCAGAAATACAAGTGGAAATTAATTTAGAAATTTTACTAATTCATCCAAGTCATACATAGTTAGAATTTCCACAAGAAAGTTGAATATGAAACAATTGTGAAAAATTTCTCCTTAAATACATTATCTTATCAAGAATAATTACATGTCCTATATTGATAAATTTACAGAAATTTACCTTCTGACTTTCTGGAGAAAATTATTATACCCCTAAGAAAATTAAGAAATACAGCATTACCATTGAATTTGAGGTAAAGAAAAAAAAACTTTATATAAGTTTGAAGGTCAATTGTTTCTAAATCATATTAAAATTTAACTCATACCACTTTCCAAAGAAAACTGAACTGAATATTTCATGATCTTTATCATTATATTTCCTTTAAAAACAGAATTAGTGTTTTACCATTATTTCTGTAAAACATTAATATACCCTAACATTCAACATGAAGGATAATAGTATAATAATCCCTAAAAACTTGATTAGTAAACACTAACAATCATGTTTTTGTGCTGGGCTAGTTAATCCATGTGCTTAGCTTTGAACTACTCAAAAGTCACTATTAAAAAATAGGAACTTAAAAACCATACAGCAAAGCAAAATTTGACTCCAGAAAGCAAACATTTGCAAAGTCTGATTTACCTCATTTGTACTCCAACAGAAAACTGCTTGTATTGTAATGGATGGTAAGTAGACTTAACCATGGAGATCATTTCACATGTATATGGAGAGCAAGCTATGATGTTGTATACCTGAAACAATACAATCTCATCTGTCAATTACATCTCAACTTTTAAAAAAGAAAATATCTATTGTTATTGATAAAATACATTTTTTAAAGTCCACTGTTTACAGACAAGGTAAAGAGCTTTTACAAAAATATAATATGTTAAAAAGTGGCCAGGTATGGGAAAGAATGTGGTATCCTGATATCTATCTTTGTTTATCACAAACCAATAATGATGCCTTAGTAAAAAAAATCTTTTATAGTTTTTTTAGATAAGAAATGTAGGATTTAAGTGGATAGTGACCAGATTTTCAAAAATATCTATGTACACTCTTACCATTCTGAATTTTTACAGAAACATTAGCAAAGAAGTGAAAGTGCTCATGGAAATTTGGCTTTTCCTATGAAAGTCTGTTTCTTAATTCACTTTGTTTACCCCTCAGCCTTTTCATAGACTTACAGAATTTCAGAATAGCAGTATAAGTGATGCTATATTCAGTAATCCTCTTATTGAGTCATCCACTGTTAATGCATCTTTTGGATTAAGAAATATCAACTTGGGAGTCCATAGATGTACAGAGGGTCCAAGATAAGTTTCAGAGTCTAGAAGTCCTACTTTTCCTTTAGTGTACCTTAGTGAGAAATAAAGACACCTATGAAAATGCTGAAATTGAATGGTACATTTTATGTCTAGAAACATGTGAATTTTTTTCTAAGTAGAAAAACTAAGTTGTCCTTACCTTCTCAAAGGTGCAGGAAACAAGAAGAAAACTGGGTGTATTTTCTTTCCATCATATTTAGGAAGATCAAATGGGAGATTATATGTGCATATACTCTGTAAAATTAAAGTACAAGATGAATACCAGACACCTTAATACTTATAAAATAATTTCCATCCATCTTTGTAGACACCATATCACAATGCTCATTTTGTAAGAAATATCCATGGTCCTTATGGAGGAAAAAATAGAAAACAACATTTGTAGAAATCTCACAGCTTTCACACCAAGACCTCAAAGTAGAAAACAGAATTTTCTCAGAACTCATCTTTGAGGCAAGGCATGGTTTTGAAAATAAATTAAGAGATTTCATTCTTAAGTCTCAATAAAAACAACTAAGAAAGCTTTATTTTTCCCAATTATGCCTCTATATTTAATAAAATACCAAAACTAGGATCACATTACTTTACAGTTTGAATAGAATAAAGTTGATCTCTGTATACTTTTTATTCACAATAATAAAAATATCCAAAGACTTTCACTTCACTGCAGAAATATGAAGAGGTTTTTACTCATATAATCAGTCTCTTTTATGACAGAAGTTCCTTGAAAGCCAACTGTCCTCTTTCCATTGGATTGGATTGTCCCGTAAAGGTGTGAAGACTTCCTGGACATGGGAGGATAACTCACCACACTTTTTTAAAAATGTAAGTCTCTAGGACAGAAACAAACTCAGAAGTCTTACATTTACAGATTCTGGTTTACATTTGTGGAAGAGTATATGAAAAATGCACACATATAATCCATAAACATATATAGAAACATTTATATTCTTATACATGTATATACTATACAACAAAAGGACTTAAGTTCAGTAATGAGCACATGGAGAGAGGGACTTTTTTCATCATTATGCCTGTATTCCTCATAAGGTCCTCTTTAGGAAAGCCTAGGGCTCCAAGGGGATAGTTTCTATAAAGTAAGAAGAACCTACCATCTTAATTTTGGACCAATATCTCTTATTGTGTATGCAATAGTGAATGAATATTTGACATCACCTATGTGCTTCTCTTCTATGTTAAGCAACTGGCAAGAGCCAAAGAGTGGAAACTGTGCAAGGATGACAGCAAGGAAGATGGTTGCTTCTGAGTGTTCCAAATCCTCCTACTATGTCTGTGAGAAAGTAAAGTGCATATCTTGCTACCAAATAATGAGAACAAAAACCAACAACCAAAGACATTGATGATAGTTTTCCCTTATAAAAACTCAGACTCTTGGGAGTTCTAGAGTCTCTGTGTCATTTCCAAATATCCTTGTATTTTTATGGGCTGTTCCAGTATTCTAGCCTCTGCATGAGGTGAGGCTGGAATATTGGCTACATAATGATGAGATACATCAGAACCTCCACATCTGCCTCCCGCACATGAAGACTGCCAAATTACCAGTGGTATGACCGCAGGCTGATGGGGTGAGACTTCTTGTGATGGGGAATAGCAAGCAGAGTCTGTATACTCCGTTCCTGCAACTCATACAAATTTCGCAAATAATCCTGCAAACTGCAGTCACTGCCATGTCCACTGGGGCTGGGAATTAATGCCATCAGTCATTGAAGTTGTTCTGTATGAACTGTGTATGCATTTCTGTTTCATTTCTAACATTTTAAGAGAAAAATATTAGAGTATACTGGAAAGAGAAGAGTATCTTGGATTAGATGTGAGTTTGAGATCTGCACCACAACTAAAATGAGTTCTCTGGCAAGTTCAATCATCTGACTCTTACTTTCACAATGAGTAGGTAAACAACCAAAACTGCAAAATGACTAGGGCATTAGCAGTGTATTAAAATTTCATTTGCTTGTATATTTCTAAAATTCAATATTGTAAGATTTAAAAATCATTTCAATAAGATTATGTTGATGTAGTATAATTTAGTGGTGGTTTTGATTTCTATTTCCCTAATGAATAAATAATGCTAACCCCCTTTAATGTGCTTTTTTGTCAACCACATATATTCTATAACATTCATGAATATATTTTGCCTGTATGTTTTGGGTATGCTTGTCTTTTTATTATTCATGTATGACAGCTCTTTATGTTTCTTGAATGCTGGTATTTTTTCAGACATGTGTTTTGTGAATATAGTTTTCCAGTCTTGTATATTTATCTTTCATTCTCTTAATATTAGCTTCTTTGTGGACATTTTTTGTTTCACTTTCAGGGGTTTTTTTTTCAATTTTATTAAGATATAATTGACATACCAAACTATGTATGTTTAAGGTACACAGAATAATGATTTCATTCATGCTGTGGTATGATTATCACAGTAAGTTTTGGTAATATCCATTATCTCATATAAATGCAAACAAAGAAAGAAACATGATTTTCTGTAATGATAACTCTTAGGATCCTCTCTGTTAACTACTTTTCAATATACCATACAACAGTGCCAATTATAGTCATCACATGACTATCATATGCTGTACATACTCCAGTGCTCATTTATCTTGTAAATGTAAGTCTGTGCCACTTGACCACCTTCAACCCAATCTCCCCCCTCCTGTCCTCTGCACTTTTCTTTTTATGGCCATGCTAATTGGTGTGAGAGAATTTCTTATTGTAACTTTGATTTGCAGTTCCTCAATGATTAGTGATACTAAACCACTTTTTGTATCCTGTTGGCTCTTTTTATATATTCTTTTGCAAAATGTTTATTCAAGTTCTCTGCTCATCTTGTAATTATTTGTTGTTGTTGTTCTTCTTGAGTTGTAAGAATTCTCTGTATATTCTAGATGTAACTACTTATCAGAAATATGACCTGCAACTCTCTCCATTCTATAGATTTTTCTTTCACTCTGTTGATTGTCTTTTGATGCAGAGAATTTTAAAATTAAAAAATAAAATATTGATGTAGCCCAATTAATATTTTTAACTTTTGTTATCTGTACTTGGTGTCATATCTAAGAAATTATTGGTGAATCCAATGTCTTAAAGATGTTTCTATTTTCTTCTAAGATTTTTATAATATATCATACATTTAGGTGTCATCCATTTTGAGTTTTTTGTATGGTATAATATTAGTGTTACTATTCATTCTTTTGCTTGTGAATATCTACTTTTTCCAGTACTACTTATTAACGACTCTGTCTTTTCTCTCATTAAATTGTCTCAGCTAACTTGTTGGAAAACAGTTGACCATAAAGCAGAGGTTTATTTCTGGGATCTATATTTCATTTTATTGGCATTCATGTCTGTCTTTATGCCAGTACTAGGGTATAACTATTTGGATTATTATATCTTTGAAAAGATTTTAATACCCTACTTTCAAAAATGAATAGAAAAATCAGTCTCCTACTATTATTATGAATTTTTTTATTTTCCCTTCAGTTTTGTTAATGTTTGCTTCACATACTAGGAACTCTGATATATTTATAATTTTTATATTCTCTCAGTGAATTGAAACTCTTATCATCATATACTATTCATTGTTTCCTCTTGCATAATATTTTACTTAAAACCAATTTTGTTTATTGTTACTAGAGTTGTAATTAAGCCTTTTGGTTGATATGTTGCTGTTTATTCAATGGTTATATAAGGAAATAAGGCCTGGAATTTTCTTCTCAGTGATATTGTTAATCTCAATCTTCATTAATTTTTACATGGGTACATATATGCATATGTGTGTGCATAATTTTATATGTATAAAATTATAAGGATGCTCAAGGAACTTAGTGAGGACCTCAACAATATGAAGAATATCCAATCAGAAATGAAAGATACACTAACTGAAATAAAGACAATTTATAGGGAAAAATGAATAGAGTGCATGAAGCTGAAATCAAGTTGATGATTTGGAACATAAGGAACCAAAAATCAATCGGCAACAAGAAGAAAAAAGAATCCAAAAAATGAAGATAGAATAAGCAGCCTCTAGGACAACTTCAAGAGGTCCAACATTCATGTCATAGGGACACCAGGAGAAGAGAAAGAACAAGAAATTAGAATTCTATTAGAAAAAAAATGAAAAGAAATTCTCCTAATTTGCTGAAGGAAATAGACAAGCATGTCCAGGAAGCACAGAGAGTCCCAAACAAGATGGATGCAAAGAGGCCCATTGCAAGACACATCATAATTAAAATGCTGAAGATTAAAGACAAAGAGAGAATCATAAAGCAGCAAGAGAAAAACAGTTAGTTACCTACAGGAAAAATACCCATAGGCTGTCAGCTGATTTTTCAAAAGAAACTTTGCAGCCTAGGCAGGATTGTCAAAAAAAATTCAAAGCCATGCAAAGCAGAGACCTCTAACCGAGACTGCTCTACCCAGCAAAGATGTCACTTAGAATCGAAGGGCCGATAAAGAGCATCCCAGACAAGAGAAAAATAAAGGAGTTGATCATCACCAAACCCTTATTATATGAAATGTTGAAGGGACTTTTATTTAAGAAAAAGAAGATCAAAACTATGAACAATAAAATGGCAATCAATACATATCTATCAACAATTAAATCTAAAAAACAAAGCAAACAAGAAGAACCATCTGTCTCCTCATCTATAAATCAGGAAATCCACACCAATCTCATATGTCATTTTTCACGCATTGTACTCCCCCAGATGACCCAGAGATTTAAGATTATTGTCTCATTTTATAAAGGAGGGAACTAAAATCATGTGCACACCCATTGCTCTTTGATACTGTCTCCTTCTATGTTTACAGGCATGTTTCTTATATGTTACACTGTTATTTCAAAATAGGACAAAGGGACAAAGACCCTAGCACACTCAGGCTGTTTTGATATTTGATGGTGGGTGTCCAGCACAGGATTAGGTGCAGAGGTGGCTGAAAAAAATGTGCAGCTGCGGTGTCAGCTCTTGTCTCTGACTTGGAAACCCACACACTTGGCCCTTCAGGAAGTGGCCAAGGTCAGAGAGACTCAGGAAGTGGGAAAACCCACCAACACTGGGTTTGTGCCTGGACTTCACCTGCATCACACCAAATCCTCACCATCAACCTCTGAGGGTCGGGTTTGTTAGTTCCACTTTCCAGAGGTAAAGCCTGAGGTCAGAAGAGGGCCCAAGACCACATAGTCTGGAGGTGTCCCTGCAGAGCTTTGGATTGAAATGGTAGGACTTTCCTTATGATCATCAGATGCCTAAGGTGGGGAAGGGGTGGCCTGGGACCTGCAGGGACCTGCACAGTGGGAATCATTGTTGAAAAGCCCTTCACCCCAACAACCATTCCACTTTGAGTCATTCTAGAAATGACTGTATTTTCCCTGCCCCCACCTTGTCACTGTGGACCCCTGGGAGCAACATCAACTAGAAGGAGGAAGAAGCTGATGAAGGGGGCTTATGTGGGAGTTGGAGAAACATCCAAATTCCAGGACTCCCCTTCCTGCCTGAAGCACAATCACACAGGCTGACCAGCACATTCACACAGAGGACATATCTGTCCTGCATCCTGAGGCCAACATGCTCTAGTGTGTCCTCAGTGTGAAGGGAGCACAATGGCCTCAGGTAGGGGATGGATGGAGATGGGGAACATGCAGTCAGCAGATCCCCAGATCATGGACTCTCCAGGCTGTGGTCAGTGGAGTCCCAGGGCCTGAGAATCTTGTCAGTTCTGGAAGGGGGAGGGGGCAGTGAGAAGCATAACAAAGACCCATTCCTATCTTGCTCCTAAGGTTCTTGATTATACCAACTGTGAAATGCAGAAACTTAATATTCTGACTGTCCAGACCTCAGGGTCACAAGTTCTATAAGTCCTGGAATTTTTTCCCTTTTTACTTAAGCTTAACATTTTAAGATAACAGAATCCTAATTGCACAAATAATTCGAATATTTCTTCTCTTTAAAAAATAGCATAAAACCCCAAGTGTCCATCAGTACATAAGTGGATAAAACAATTATGGGACACTTACACAGTGGAAAAAAAAAGATTTGGCCATAAAAAAAAAACAAGAAAAATTTACACTTTGTGACAGAATGATAGACCTGGAGAACATTATGCTAAGTGACATAAGCCAGCCAGTCAGAGATATTAGGTATCATATGGTTTCATTCATATGTGTAATCTAATGAACAAACTGAACTAACAAGCAAGATTGAGACAGACTCAAAGATTGAAAGTGGGGATGAGCTCTTACTGTTCGTATTTTTTATCTTTTTTTTCTTAGAAAAGTCCTTTAACATTTCATATAATAAGGGTTTGGTGATGATGAACTCCTTTCACTTGACCTTATCTGAGAAACACTTTATCTGCCCTTTCATTCTAAATGATAGCTTTGCTGGATAGAGTAATCTTGTGTGTAGGTCCTTACATTTCATGAGTTTGATTACTTCTTTCCAGCCCCTTCTTGCCTGTAAGATTTCTTTTGAAAATCAGCTGACAGTCTTATGGGAACCCCTTTGCAGGTAACCGTCTCTTTTTTTCTTGCTGCTTTTAACATTCTCTCCTTCTCTTTAATCTTGGGTAATGTAATTATGACATGCCTTGGTGTGTACTTCCTCGGATCCAACTTCTTTGGGACTCTGAGTTTCCTGGACTCCCTAAAAGTCTATTTCCTTTGCCAGATTGGGAAAGTTCTCCATTATTTTTTCAAATAAATTTTCAATTTCTTGCTCTTCCTCTTCTCCCTCTGGCACCCCTATGATTCAGATGTTGAAATGTTTAAAGTTGTCCTGGAGGCTCCTAAGCCTCTCCTTATGTCTTTTGATTTTATTTATTTATTTGTTTTTTTGCACTCTTGTTTCTTCATTCTGTTCTGCTTGAATGTTTATGTCTACCTTATGGTCCAAACTGTTGACTTGAGTCCCGGTTTCCTTCCCTTCACTGTTGGTTCCCTTTATTTCACTTTTCATAGCCTTCCCTTTTTCCTCTATTTTGCAACCATAGGCAACCAATTCTGTGAGTATCCTGATTACCAATGTTTCGGTTACCAATCTAATCGGTTGGCTATTTCTTTGTCACTTAGCTGTATTTCTTCTTAATCTTTGATATCTTTTTTCATTTGGGCCACTTTTTTTTGTCTTGGTGCACCTGTTACATAGTAAGGGGTGGAATGTTAGATGTTCACCAGGGCAGGCAACCCACGTCACTGCTCTGTGGCACTATATGTGTGGGAGGGGTCTGAGAGGGAACAATTCAGCTTTCTCAGCTCTCTACTGGCTTACAGTCCCCTCTGCAGCTACCCACAACCAAAGGGGGTAGTAACTAATATGCTCCTCCCCCATAACCACACTCCTGTTTTAATGAAGTTATGAAAATAATTCAACATAAACTTTACTTTGAGTATAAGAAAAATTAGAAAATATGAATTAGTGCTTAATTTTAATAGTCAGAGAAATAGAACGAACATAAAGAATATTTTGAAAAGTATATACCACCAAGACTATCTTTTCTTTCTCCCCAATACCTTTTTTAATTATTCCCACTATCAAAGATGTCCCCCATATTTAATAGATGATAAATACTGTGTTTCCAATATTAAAATATCCTTAACATTGTCCTGTTTTTCATAGTTTTTTAATTCTAAGATGGTTTTATTGTTCTTGATGTTAATTGAAGGCAAGCTGAGGCTTATGTGAAATAACAGACTCTTCAATGTACTGTAAGTTTTGAGGTTTTTCTGTTTATTTAGGTGTGTACTCTTGAAATTAAGAGAAAAAAAACACCAACACCAGCAAGCTAACAATGCCTATTAGTTATATTATAATGATTAATAAAAAATGTGATATTATTTTTTTATAATGTACAAATTCTTTCAGGATTACAGGATATATAATACCTACAAATGCTTAGCACAGTGCTGACAGCTTGCAAAGTGTTGACAAATCTGGGTGAATTAATATCTAAATATTAGAGAGAGTAATTTATACAGTGACAGATAATTATATTAAACTTTGTTGAATTGAAAGGTTTAACAATTGGTGAAATATATAGAATAATGGGGCAGATGTGTTTTAAGATGAAAATAATTATTACACTGTTGCATTGTTAAAAAATAATAAAATGCTGTGAAAATGTATAATAATGAAAAAATTGATCAAGAACTGGGTCAGAGGAAATTCCATAGTGTGTTCCACAGTGGCTACACCAGTCGGCATTCCTGCCAACAGTGAAGTCGGGTTCCCTTATCTGCACATCCTCTCCAGCACTTGTTGCTTGTTGATCTGTTTATGAGGGCCATTCTGACTTGTATGAAGTGGTATCTCATTGTGGTTTTAATTTGCATCTCTCTGATGGTTAGTGATGCTGAGCATCTTTTCATATGTCCCAGGGCCCTCTGTATGTCCTCCATGGGGAAGTGTCTGTTCAAGTTTTTTGCCCATTTTTTTAATTGGATTGTTTGTCTTCCTGGAGTGGAGTGATGTGAGTTCTGTATATATTTTGGAGATCAAACCCTTGTTTGGGGTATCATTGGCAAATACATTTTCCCATATAGTTGGTATTTTTTCACTTTAATGCTGTTTTCTTTAGCCATGAAAAACTAAAAATGGAACTGCCTTTTGATCCCAGTAATTCCAATGCTGGGATTATACCCTAAGAAACCTGAAACACCAATTCAAAAGAACCTATGCACCCCAATGTTCACAGCAGCACAATTTACAATAGCCAAGTGCTGGAAGCAACCTAAGTACCCACCAGGAAATGAATGGATGGAAAAACGAGGGTACATTTGCACAATGGAAAACTATGCTGCAGAAAGAAAAAAAGGAGTTCCTACCCTTTGCAACAGCATGGATGGAACTGGAGAGCATCATGCTAAGTGAAATAAGCCAGGCAGCAAGGGACAAATACCATATGATCTCACCTTTCAGTGGTACCTAATCAACAAAACAAACAAGCAAGCAAAATATAACCAGAGACATGGAAATTAAGAGCAATCTAACAGTAACTGGAGGGGAAGTGGGAGGGGGATAATGTGGGGAAAGGGGGGAATGGTTTTCAAGAACAACTATAAAGGACACATGGACAAAACCAAGGGGGAGTGGGAGCAGGGGAGGGAGGTGGTGATGGCTGGGGGTAGGGGGGGGGGAGTGGTGGGGAGTAATTAGGACAACTGTAAATGAACCACAATAAAATAATTTTAAAAAAAAAGAACTGGGTCAGATACTTGACATTTTGAGTAAGTGGAGAAAGCAGTACTAGGAAAAAGAAAATCATTAGATGGGCTTGCAAAGGTGAGAAGTTAACATCTAATTAAATAATTTCAAAGTCTAATCCAATCACTGTGGTGCTGAGTGTGGATCTTGCCAGTGGTCTCTTTTGGAAGAAGTCTGCAGCAGTTGGGGAGAACAGATAAAAAATTATGCATGACTAATACAAAAACAAAAAGAACATACAGCCAAACTATTAAAAATTTCTGTTTCACAGGCTGCCTATGGTTATCCTTTGATTACACACCTTGTTTGATAATTTCTGTAGAGGCTTGTTTTTATATCACAATTGGTCTTCCATTAGTCATCATTTCTCCATTCTAAACTCAATGAAAAAAAGTGTGCAAATATGCCACTCCCAAATGTTTTTTGAATAAATTCAACCCAGAGTTGAAATGTATTCTTTTACTGTGTTTTTATTATTAAATGTTGAAAGCAGATAAAACTATTTCAATCTTTTATACAGAGCTAAGATTCATATATTTCAACTGCATTGCCATTGTTTACCCAATACTCTGGGCAAAGCTACAGTAGCCTACTAAGGAGGAAGCTGACATATTTCTATTCTTTTTATAATTACAGTGCAGACTACATGGGAAGGGAACCAAAAATCACCAAAGCCTGAAGTTTTGACCAAATCTACTCAATTTATACTAGAATAAACACAAAAACACACTGTATAAGGACTATGTTATAGCAAATTATTTCAGAGAATAAAGCCATAGAATTTAGATGCATGTTAAAAGAACCAGGGATTGAGTGACTCTCACTCTAATACAGTTTAAGACCTTAATGCTTTATTAATCAAACTCTCCTTCAGATAAATTGTGCAGACTATGAGTGTTTATGTATTTTCACTTAGCTAATATCGTAGTAGCTTATAAGATGAATGCAAATTTCTCATTAACTACAATTTCCATTTGGAGCCCAAAACATAGCATCTGTTTTACAGAATATATTTAGAATCTTACTATTTGGTGTCAGTCATCATAGTGGTGATAGTGGTCTTTTCTTTAATATGTACTTTGTACTCTGTGCAAACTAGACATGGGCCTCTATTATTTCTCCCCCTCATCTTTTCTGTTAAAAAAAAAAAAGACAGAAAAAAATGCTAGTCTCTGTGATAAAGGATGCCAATAGTGAAAACTGAAGCTTAAATGTGAACTGTTTTCTCACACCTTCATGTGCAGCTGAGCAGCACTGAAGGCTCTTGGGAAACCAGGGCAGATAACATAGGGAGCCCAGAAGAATCACCTTCTTCTCCAGAACACGCACATCCAGTCCAACCACCTTCAGGGGCTCACCTCTTCTATTTGGACCAGAGTCTACTGGAGCGGAAACTCTACTGCACTGACACAGGTATCACCAACTAAGTCTATAGCTGTGGCTCTCAGCACATATCACTGTTATTCCTGCCACCTGATTGCCTATACAGAGCACAGAGAATAGATTGTTTTTTAAATCCAGTACATTCAATCTTACAGGCATGCAAGCTGACCATTTCATGTTTAAGAAGTACTTTGAAAGTGAATTACCTCCTATAATGTTTTTTTAGTTTAACATAGTATATAACTCATAGTTTCCTAGTAAATATTTCAACACTAAATTGAATTAACCAAATACATTAATTGAGCAAATGATCATATCAATGAAGATATGTGTAATTAAGTAATTTAAATAATTCTTAATTTTTTCTTATCTATCTATTAATATGTATCTCTGTTTCACATCTACCTCTAGACTTTGCTAATTTATGTGATATAGGTCTACATTTCTAATATATTCCAGAATTGGGAAAGGATTTTTAAAGGCATTATCAGTGTATTTCTGTAAAGTCCGGTTTTCATATATGAAGTTATATTGTGGGAAATAATTAAATGTCATAAGTGAATATTATGCACACACAGAGGCCTATATATTTTAATCATATTATTAAAGATAACAGGAGCTTAATGTTGAGGAAATAAAAATATGCAAAAAGTATTTAATTGATGGCATACTGGGGAACTAGTGAGGCTGAGAATTTTAAACTTGTTCCATAAATAGAATTCTATTTAATATACTTCATGGTATGTTGCTTTGTTTATTAAGATAATATTTTAAATATTTGAACAAGTTAATTAAATGTATTAAAAATGCAAGTAATATTAATCTTTCAAAGAGAATTAGTTGCATTTAGCCTATGCCTTCAAATATTATGGCCATAAAACAACCAACCCCTTAGGAGTATAGCCTAATTAGGAGTTAATCCTAATCGTATGGCATTCCTTATTAATACCATGAGAGAAGAAATTTCACAGTCTTTTAGGAGATTATTGGAAGGAAATATGTTTGACTTATTAATAAAAAATTAAAGATCAATAGAAAAATATTAAGAAGATCATGAAGGAGATATTTTATAGTAACATTATGTAGCACAATATATCTTTACAATACAAATGACTTGTAAAAATTTTCTGGTGTTTTTCTGAATATGGACAATTTTTAAGTGAAGTACAAATATTTCATAGATCATAGCACGGTTGACCTTTTAAAATTAAATGAAATACCACATTTAGAGAAGTCCAGGCATAGTAGGTAAAATGACAATACTCAGAATGTAAAGAAAGATGGTAGCTGATAATATTTAGGAGGGAAAAAATTAATCTATGGCAAAAATCTTTCTTGAGGCAAAAGGAAAGTCATTCAGCATGAGTTATGAGATACTGGTTTTAATTATATACAGATAATCTAGGAAGGGTACAAACTGAAAACTTAGGTTTTTTTAAAAAAAAAAGTTATGCCATACATTTAGAATTGTATCTTAAAATTTTTCAGAGATGAATGAAAAAAGTACAACTTATGTAGATTTGAATGATCTTCTTTCCAAGAAGCACATGCAAAAAGAAAATGAGTATTTTTCCCAATCCCTATTGTATTCTAGCATTATTTCTGTTCCTTGTTAAATTCTCTAAAGATGTTTATTATTTATCACATGACACATTTTGCCTAGATTATTTTCAAGATTTTGTCATTTAAAACATTTACCTGCTGGAGTTTACCAAGTCAGAAGAAAAAAATTACATTTCTTTTATTTGGAAAAACATCCTTTTCTGTCAGCTCTCTTCACACATATTAATAGCCTACATGCTTTATGAGAAATAGTGTGACTACAAAGCAGTAACCACAACTCTGTTTTAATCTCAGAGATAAAAGAGTCGCTGATTTACTCAGAAGTGAAAACATCTACTTCAGACTCCAATCAAAGAAAACAAGAACTCAATTATCTAAATGATATATTTTAGAAGTGCATTTACATTTTTAAAATAAACTTTATAAATTTAATATTCCAGTTGATATTCACAAATCATTGACATGATGCAGGGGATTATTTTGGTAAAGGCAGAATAAGTGAATTTCCCAAGAGAAACACAGTAACACAATAAGTAAACCCAGGCATCCAATTCTCCATCCACCATTGTTTCACTCTGGTCAGTATCCCTTGGAATTGATCATTTCAAATAGGAAGATATTCACCATTTAGGGTCATGAACTTCTGGAAAGTCTCCCTCTGAACTCTGCATCTTTTTTCAGTCTTTTCTTTGCTGAGCTGCTCAATCTCTCCTTTTTCTCTCTGGACAGTGTCTTCAGTTCCATTCACCTGGTGTCTCAATGCAGTCATTCTTGGAATCTTCTGTTCCTTTCTCCTTGTAACAACTAGAATCTTGGGATTCATGGGTAAGTTAAACAAAACCTGTGGCCCAATCAAAACAACTCCCTTAGGAGTTACTATTTTTACTAATATTTATTTCCTACAATTCCCTAGTTATGATCTCCATTTCCACCCAGGAAACCCTTCCACCTACTACACTAATGTAATCACTTGGCTATTTCAATGTTCCTTAAAAGTCTGATGTCTCCTTTACTAATAAAGCCTGGATCATATTCAGTATATTGCCAGGAAATCTGTATTAATGGTTGATCCCACTGTACACACAACTCTCTCCTCTCTTCTACATTTTTTAAATTCGCACCTGAGTATATGTTTATCAATTTTATTCTAGAGAGAGGGAGAGAGAGGGAGAGAAAGAGGGGAAAGAGGAAGAAGGAAAGAGAGAGTGGAGAGAGAAGACAGGGGAGAGACACCAGAGACACAGACAGAGACAGAGACAGAGAAGCGACAGAGACAGAGTCATCACAGTATACGAGAAAGCACTGCAACCAGCTGAGCATTCCAGAGAGGTGGGCACCTTCTTTCAGTAAACTCCAAACTCCTGTTGGTTCTACTTGCAAATCTTCATTCTTCAGCTCAAATTTACCTTTTAAATACCTTATTCTTGTAAACGCCTAATACAACCCAACAATATTTTTCTTCCATATTATTGAAATCACCTCCTAAATTACCCTAAAGCCAACAGGCTTCAAAATACTCTTCTCCAAATATTTCTGATCATGTTATAAAAATGCCAAGAAATCATTAGCAGTTTTTCATTCTCTACTGAATTATGTTAAACTCCACTACTTATGTTTGCTTTCTTAATCTTGATCTTATTGCAATCAAATAATTTTGTTTTACTTCATATGTACAAAATAGCTTCAAATAATTCTAGATCTTTTGCTGTTACCCTCACATTCTATAAGGGGCTCTGTCTCAGCACGTCTGTATTCTGTTCCCTTCCTATGGACACCCTTCTGCCTGTAGCCTGTCTCTGCCAGTGAAGATCATACCTGTTCCTCAAGATCCATTTAATAAAGGATAGATGACATTTCTAAACCCTCCATGATTATTATTTTTATTGTTGTTCAGTTACAGCTGTCCCCCTTTTTCACCCATTGCTCCCCTCTGCACTGCCCACACCCACAATCCCCCAGTATACCCCACCCTGTTGCTGTGCCCTGTGTCCTTCATTCATGTTCCTAGACTTGACTCTTCCCCTTCTTTCCCCCATTGTCCACCTCCCCCCACAATCTGGTCAGAATTGGTTCTTTATTTCCACGTATCTCATTCTATTTTGTTCATTTGTTTGCTTTGTTGATTAGGTTTCACTTAGAGGTGAGATTATATGGTATTTGTCTGTCCTTGTCTGGCTTATTTCACTCAGCATAATGCTCTCCAGTTCCATCCATGCTGTCAGTGAAGGGTTGGAGCTCCTTGTTACTTTCTGCTGCTTAGTATTCTACATGTACCACAGTTTTTGATCCACTCATTTACTAATGGACACTTAGCTATCTCTAACACTTGGCCCTTGTACATAACACTGCTTTGAACATTAGGGTGCATAAATCCTTTTGAATTGGTGTTTTAGGTAAATTCTCCATGATACTTTCTAATTCTCTAACCAGGTGTTAATTCTCTCTTCCTAAGACCCATTTTATCAACTTTTCATATTTTTGTCTTCCAATATTTACCCTGGATAGGGTTTGTGAACCTCAGCACTGTTGACATTTTGGTGAGGTAATTCTTTATTTTTTTTTTAGATATACTGTTTTGTGTATGATGGATATTTAGCAGCAACCTGTCCTCTACTCACTGGAGAATAGTAGTTACATCCAAATTCCCTCCAGATATTGCCAATGCACCCTGGAGGGTCAAATCATCTGCAGTTGGGAACACTGCTCTGGGTCATTTTCTTTCAGGTAGGCACTCTGGGTGATTCCAAAGTGAGTAAAAAAGAAGTTTTGTATTAAAGGCAGTTATAGACAGTTGCAGTCATTTGAGTATTTACATTGTTCTGCGTATATTTTTTAAAGAACACCATCTTGTTTAATGACTGTGGCTCTAAGATTCCTGATGTGCAGACCAAGTTCTTTGGGGGGGGGGTGTGTGTGTGTGTGTGTGTGTGTGTGTGTGTGTGTGTGTGTTGTATAACCTTTATTGCCATATGATTCTCTGATACAATTCACACATTTATAATGAAAAATTTAATGGCTTCTAATATATTCGGAGTTTAAATACCATATCTATAATCAATATTAGAACATTTAATCACGCCCCTAAAGATACTGTAAACCCATTAGTATTTGCTTCCCATTTCCCTTCAAATCAGCCAGCTTCAAACAATTACTAATCTACCTTCTTTCTCTCTGGATTTTCCTATTTTTCCACATTTTATAAAAATGCAGTCATATAACAGAATGCCTTTTGATGCTAGCTTATTTCACTTAATATGAAGTTTCCATGGTTCATTCATGATGCAATGTATCAGTACAGCATTGCTATAAATTGCCAAAAATATTTTATTCTGTGCATATAAATAATCTTTATATTAATCTTTTAGGAGATATATGTTTTGCAAGTATTTTTTCCTATTCTTTCGGGTTACATTTTTAATTCCTTAATAGTAGTAATCTTTGATGAACAAAAGTTTGTAATTCTGATGAGCTCTGTTTATCTATGCATGCTTTGGTTACATTTACTTTGGGAGTCATATCTAAGAAACCATTTCCTGTTTCAGATCATACAGTTCAAATCTGCATTATCCTCTAAAAATGTAACATTATTATCTTTTAAGTTTCTGTTCTTGACCCATTTTGAGTTCATTTTTGTAAGTTATGAAAGGTGAACATGAGCTCTCTCTCTTTTTATTTGGGTCTTTAATTTTTCAGCAGGTTCATTTAGTTTTTAGAGTATATATTTTATACTATTTTACCAAATTTATTCATGAGTATTTTATTCTTTTTGATGCTATTATAAATAGAATCATTTCTTAATTTTATTTTCATATAGTTGAGTTCACAGAAATACAATCGATTTTTTTGTTTGGCTCTCATACCATGCCACACTGTAGTTCATTAGTTTTAAGTGGTTTTCAGTGGATTCCTTCATATTTTCTACATACAGTATGTGGATTTCATTGTGTCATATCATGCATAATTTAAATAACTAGTACCTCAAGTAGAGTGTTGGACAGAAGTGGTGATAGTGCACATCATGATCTTATTCCAGATGTTAGGGGGAAAGGACACAACCTTTCACCAGGGGACACAGTCTTGGACATGTGCACAATCACTCAGTCATGACAATGAATTTAGCACTGTTTTTCTTGGCTCTCTCTTTCCCTCATCACTCTTGAGATTCTAGAATACCTGCTTCTGTTAGTATCACACCAATCTGTTCCCTCTATTAATTGATGGCTGATGGCCTCTCCAGTATTTGACAATGAGCTGGGGAATAAACTTTTCCACAGTTTAACCCAATTTGATTTGGACCCTTTTTCCAGGGATAGTTTTGAGGTCAATCTTTGACATTTCTACCAACTCTCAGAAGGCCATTCCTGGCTGTCTTTCTTTGATTCACTGTACTAAACAGATCGACCTAGGGTTAAAATTATTGCCTTCTGGAGCTACAAAACTCCTCTTAACTGCATACCAACCCTTCCTAACACTCCCACACCCCACCCCCATTGTATTCAAGAGCATCCTTAGGCTTGAATTTCCCTGATCAAATAAAGTCAGTTACTTGGGAAAAGATTTGGAGTTCTCTGTTCTTATGGTGTTTTTTTCCCTAAACAAAAATGTCTGAGACATTTTTCTGGAGCTTGGAACACAGACAGTGGACCATTTTTCTGAATAACACTCTTGTTTTATGAGCCTGGTCATAGGAAGAGGAGATGGTAACCTCTGGTTTTCCTGGCTTGCCTCCCCCCTACTGGGAAGTAAGCTGGAATATGAGCTGCAATGAGGATGATCAATTCCCCAATATTCCTGACCTTCTTGAACTGAGGGAGTGCCTCTACTCTATGAGTATGGGATGGGTGGGGAAGAGGAACCCCAACCATGTAGCCACCACTGCCTGGAATTTAACTTGTGCAATATGGAGCTGGGAGGGAGAACAATCACTGGTGATCTGCTACTCCTGGAGGGATAACATCACCTTAGCCTATGATATCCAGGGAGAGATACACAGACTGGGACCTGGAGGGAGAAGGGGCTTCCTCTTCCTGCTAATACCCACTTATAATGGATGATCCATTATGCTAACCTCAGGTGGGGACAGTGAAAGGGTTATGACTCAAGTTTTCAGACTGTTACTGACCTTATCAAGACTTAATAGGTTTTCTTCATTAAAATATACATTAAGACAAGTTTCAAAGATTGTAAAAATGTCTCATTTTTCACATGACTGTTTTGCTGAGCTAATCATGCCACCATTCTGAAAGGGACACTACTCTATGTACATTTGCAATATACTCTTTAGAATTTCAAATCTATTCCTTATGATGACATGATTTCTGTTTGTCTTTACAGTTTTATCTTCCTAAATCCCTTATATACAACCTATCTTCTAATTGTACTGATTAACTTTGGGTTACCTTAATATGTCTTGGTTTCTCCATTTCTTTACTTTTGAAAATATTTGCAGCAATCTAGAATGTTATTGTTTATCTTTTCCACTTGCCTACCTCTTTTTCATCCACAGAAAAAGAACAAATTTAAGATGCACACTAATATGTGAAGTCTTGCTAGCACATCTCACAATTCTAAATCATATATTTAGTCAGCCAGCTCTCTGCTGAGTTCTACCAGCAAAGCTTAATCACTTTCATATCATCCATCATGTAGTATCTGCACTCTTCCCATTGCAGTGAGTGAGTGCCTTGAGAACAGAACCTTTGCATTTTTCATTGCTGTATCATCAGCTCTAAGCTGTGCTGTCACTAGTGATATATTAGTGACTCACTTATTTCCAACAAATGCAATATAAGCATATAAATCACACACAAAGAAGTGCCTAAAGTGGACAGGAATAAAAACAGTCGTTACTCTTGAACTTTAACTGATATATTTACAATAAAGTTGCAGTCTTTATCAGTCCCATGATCTGTTCACCTTGAGTAAGTGATGTTGAGTAAAGTTTTCCAGGGTCATCACAAATGCCAACCACAGAAACTGCCACTGGACAACGTTACACAGGAAAACAATTCCATGTTG
>NW_025333600.1:0-7012 GCF_019186645.2 Phyllostomus hastatus | reverse complement strand
AAATGTGCAAATTGCCAGTTAGAAAAACAGTCACCAGGATGTAAAGTACAGCAGAGGCAAAAGAGTCAATAATATTTTAATGAGTATGTATGGTGTCAGATGGGTACTAGAATTATCAGGGTGATCACTTTGTAAATTATATAATGTCTAATCACTATGTTGTACACCTGAAGCTAATATAACATTGTATGTCAATTATAATTGAAAAATTAAAAAGTAAATAAATAAATAAATAACATTAAAAAATCTCCCAATGAAAAATAGTCCAGATGACTTCACTGGTGTATTTTACCACATGTTTGAAAAAGAATAAACACCAATCCTTCTCAAATGCTTCCCAAAAAATTTAAAGAGGAAGAAACACCCCAAACTTTTCTTTTGAGGTCAGAATTATCCTGATACTGAAACCAGAACAGGATACTGCTAGAAGAAAAAAATACAAGCCAAAATCCCTGGTGTATATAGAAGGAAAAATTATCAGTAAAATTCTACAAACAAAATTCAACAGCACATCAAAAGGATCATTTATCATGATCAATTTAGATTTATCTCTGGGATGCAAGATGGTTCAACCTATGCAAATTACAAATATATCATATGAACAGAATAAAAGAAAAACAATCATAGAATCATCTAAGTAGAAGAAGAAAACGTATTTGACAAAATTCAACATCCATTCATGATTTAAAAAAAAACAAAAACCTGTTAGCAAACTAGTCATAGAGGAAATGTAGCTCAAAATAATAAACACCATGTATGACAAGTCCACAGCTAACATCACATTCAATGATGAAATGTTCAAAGCTTTTCCTCTAAGAACAAGAGAAGGGTATCTATTCTAACCACTCATATTCAACATAGTACTAGGTGTCTTAGCTAAAACAATCACACAAGAAAAATAAATAAAAGTTGTAAGAATTGGAAAGAAAGTTGTCTCTTTCTATTTGCAGATAATATGACTTTATATATAGAAAATCCTAAAGATTCAACCAAAGATGTTAGATGTCATCAATAAATTCAGTAATATAGCAAGACACAAAATTAACATACAAAAATCAGTAGTATTTCTATACACTAACAATACATTTTATGAAAAAGAAATTAAAATTAATCCCATTTGCAATACCACCAAGAATAACAAAATGCTTATGAATGATTTAATTAAGGAAGGGCAAGATCTGCATTCTGAAAACTATGACATTCATAAATGAATTTTAAAAAGATACAAATAAGTGGAAAAGTATTCTATGTACATGAATTGGAATAACTAACATTGATAAGATGTCAAAACTACCAAAAGTCATCTAGATATTCAATGAAGTCCCTATCAAGATTCCAAGGGCATTTTATCAGAAGTAGAAAAAAACACTCCTAAAATTTAGTGGAAGCACAGAAAACCATGAATAGCCAAAGAAATCCTGAGGAAAAAAAGAACAAAGAAGTAGGCATCACACTTCCAGATTTAAACCTATACTATAAATCTATAGCTATAAAGCTGTAATAATCAAAACAGTATGGTAATGGAATAAAAAACAGAAAATTGACCAACAGAATAGAATCAAGAATTCAGAAATAAATCCAAGTATATATGGTCAACTAACATTTGATAAGGGAGCCAAAAATAGTAATGAAGAAAAAACAGTTTCTTTAATAAATGATGCTGGGATAATTGGATATTCACATGTAAAAGAACTTAACTCCTATTTTACACCACTCATAATAATTAACTTGAAATTTATTAAAGACTTTAATGTAACACCTGAAACCATGACACTCCTAGAAGAAAACATAAGGATAAATGTCCTTGACATGAATCTTTGTAATTACTTTTTTTGAATTGATACTTAAAGCACAGCAACAAAATAAAAACTACATCATCAGACTACATCGACTACATCAGACTAAAAAGTTTCCACACAGCAAATGAAACCATCAACAAAGTAAAAAAACTACCTACACAATGGGAAAAAATTATTTGCAAGCCATATATCTGATAAAGGCTTTTAACTCCTAAAATATAATAGTATACAACTCAATAGCAATAAAATAAAATAATCCAATTTAGAAACAGGAAAAGACCTGAATAAACATTTCTTCCCCCCCATAAAGGATACATGAAAGGCCAACAGACACATGAAAAGATGCTAAACATCACTGTTCTTTAGGGAAATGCAAATTAAAACCACAATGAGATAGTATGTTAGAATGGCCATCATCAAAAAGACAAGAGATAACAAATGCTGGTGTGGATGTGGTGAAAGGGAACTTTTGTGCACTGTAATGTCCATGAAATTTGGTAAATTGGTACATCTGCTATGGAAAACAGTTTGTAGGATCCTCAAACAATAAATATAGAAATACCATATGTTTCATGCAACATGTCAGCAGGACACAGTCCCTGCCTACCTTCTTTCTAGTACTTGCATCTCTTCACCTTCAAGGTGCCTGAGGAAGTGAATCATAGAGAGGAAACATAGAGACTTTTTCCTTCCAGAAAGAAACTACCCAATTCACATTAAACATCATCAATACCTTCTATTCCACCAAGAAAATTTTCATTTGAAAATTGATCAGTAATGCTTCTGATGCCTTGGACAATATACACTATGACTGACCCTTACAAGTGGGACAGTGGTAAAGAACTGAACATTGTGATATTCCCTGATCTCTGGGAACACACCCAGACTCTGGTGGGCACAGGCTTTGGCCTGACCAAAGCTAATCTCATAAATTATCTGTGAACCATTGACAAGTCTAGTACTAAGGCACTTATGAATGCTCTTCAACCTGGCACAGACATCTCTATGATTGGACAAGTTGATTTTGTTTTTTATTCTGCCTGGTTATAGAGAAAGTGGTTGTAATTTCAAAGCACAATGATGATGAGCAATATACCTGAGAATCTTCTGCTGGGGGTTCCTTTGCTATACCAGCTAACCACAGTGAGACCACTGGCTGGGGTACCAAAATGATCCTCTACCTTAAAGAATGCCAAACAGAATACTTAGAGAAGTTGGTAAAAGAAGTGGTAAAGCAGCATTCACAGTTCATAGGTTATCCAATCACCCTTGAATTAGAGAAGAATGAGAGAAAAAATCAATGATGATGAAGAAAGGTGAGAAAGAAGAGAAAAATAAAATTTATGAGAGAAAGCCAAGATTGAAGACATAGGCCCAGTTGAAGATAACAGTGCTAAGGATAAGTAAAAGAAAACAGAAAAAGATTAAGGAGAAATATATCAGTCAGGAAGAACTAAGTACCAAGACAATTTGTACCAGAAACACTGATGATATCACACAGGAAGAATATGGAGAGTTCTACAAGAGGCTTACCAATGACTGGAAAACCACTTGGCAGTCAAGCACTTCTCTGTAGGAGGTCAGCTGGAATTCAGGACATTGCTATTCATCCCATAAGGTGTCTTTTGACCTCTTTGAGAACAACAAGAAGAAGAACATCAAACTCTATGTCCTATCTGTGTTCATCATGAATAGGTGTGACAAGCTGATACCAGAGTATCTCAACATGATCCATGGTGTAGTTGACTCTGAGGATCTGCCCCTGAACATCTCTGGAGAAATGCTGCAGCAGAACAAAACCTTGAAGGTCATTCATAAAAATATTGTTAAGAAATGACCTGAGCTCTTCTCTGAGCTGACAGAAGACAAGGAGAACTATACACAAATTCTATGAGCTTGGAATCCATGAGAACTCAGAATCCTTTCTGAGCTTCTGTGCTATCACACCCCATAGTCTGTATATGAAAGGACTTCTCTTTCAAACTATGCATCTCACATAAAGGAGACCCAGACTTACATCTATTACATCACTGTTAATAGCAAAGAGCAGGTTTCCACTCTGCTTTAGTGAAGCCAGTGCAGAAGTGGGCTACTAGGTAGTATATACCTTGTATATGATGAAGCCTAAGAATGAGTAGTACTACATGCAGCAACTGAAGGAGTTTGATGAGAAGAGCCTGGTCTTAGTTAACAAGGAGGGCCTGAACCTACCTGAGGATGAAGAGGAGAACTAAATAAAAGACAGTAAGGCCAAGTTTGAAAACATCTGCAAATTCATGAAAGAAATCTTGAATAAGAAGGTTGAGAAAAACATCTCCCATTATTTCTTCATCCTAGGCTTGTGTCTTTACCCTGCTGCACTGTGACCAGCACTTGTGACTGAACAGCCCACATGGAGCATATCATGAAAGCCCAGGCACCTCAGGACAACTCTATGATAGCCAAAGAGAACCTGGAGATCAACCTCAACCACCCTATTGTGAAGACTCTGCAGCAGAAGGCAGAGGCAGATGATAATGACAAAGCTGTCAAGAACTTGTGGTGCTGCTCTTTGAAATTTCACTGTACTCTTCTGACTTCTCACTTAAGGATCCCCAGATCCACTACAACTCCATCTACCACATGATCAAGCTAGGTCTAGGCACTGATGAAGATGAAGTGACAGCAGAAGAACCCAGTGCTTCTCTTCCCAATGAGAACTCCCCCCTTGAGGGTGATGAGAATGCCTCTCTCTCACCAGGAAGAAGTAGAGTAAGAGTTTCTATCTGCAGACCTTGTTCCCTCTGTATAGTATCTTCATGGCTCCCCAGAAGCCCTGAGTGGCTCCAGCAGGTTTCCTCTGCTGATGTCTAGTGTTTTTTTCTATCCCATCTTTCTACCTCAGGCAGGAATCAAGGGCCTCAAGGCTCCACTTCTCACATTTGACATAGGATTTGGATGTTGTGTATGGCAATTTTTTTTGTTTATTTTGTTCTGAAATTAAAGTATGCAAAACAAAGAAGATGCACCTTAAAAAAATACCATATAGTCCAGCAATTCCATTTCTAGGAATATATCCAAAGGAAACAAAACACTAACTTGAGAAGATATCTGTACCTCCATCATTATAGCAGCCTTATTTCCAATTGCCAAGATGTGGAAACAATGTAAGTGTCCACTGATGGATGAATGAATGAAGAAGTTATGCAATTGGGACTTCTGGCCAAGATGGAGGTGTAAGTAGATATACTGTGCCTCCTGACACAACCAAAACAAGGTCAGCAACAATTTAGAAACAAGATAATGGCCAGATCTGACAGAAAATTGAACTGTATGGAAGTCAGACAACCAAGGAGTTAAAATGTAAATATTCATTCAGACCAGTAGGAGGAGTGGAGTTAGGCAGCCAGGTGGAGAGGAGTTGTGGCACAAAAAGTGGTGGCACCGAGCATGTAAGGCATCCCGAGTGCAAGACTGCAGTGGTCGGACCCTGGGTGCACAGGCAGCTGGCAGACCCAGCAAGGCAGCGACTGTGAAATGAGGCACTGCACACAGGGTGCCTGGCTGTCTGGGCCACATTCATGCACAGATAAACGGGGCAAAATTGGGCAGTGAGATAGACCTTGCAACTCAGGGTACCGAGAAATAGAGCCTCAGGGCACTGATTGAAAACACCTGTGGGGGTTAAGGTGCAGAGAAAGACTCCCAGCCTCACAGGAGAGTGCGTTGGAGAGACCCACGGGGACTTGAACTTCTACAAGCCCACCCACGCGGAAATTAGCACCAGAAAGGCCCAATTTGCTTGGGGGAAGTGGCAGAAGGGACTGAAATACGACGGAGGGAGGAGCAAGCGCCATTGTTTCCTCTCAGACCCTACCCCCACATACAACATCACAACACAGCCACTGGGTTGCCCCACCCTGGTGGACATCCAAGGCTCCATCCCTCATAAGTAAGAGGTGCAACCAGATTTAAAAAAAAAAAAAAAAGGCTAAAACAGAAGTACAAATCAAAACCCCAGAGCCAAAACTTTAAGCAACCAAAAGATAGCCAACCTATCAGATGCATAAGTCAAAGCACTGGTCATCAGGATGCTCACAGAATTGGTTAAATTTGGTCACAAATTAGATGAAAAAATGAAGGCTATGATAAGACAAAAGAAGGAAAATGCACAGGGAACCAATGGTGATGGGAAGGAAATGTACTCAAAACTATAGAGTGGACCAGAAGGAAGGAAGAAGGAAAGAAACAGAAAAGAATGGAAAAATAAGAATTCAAAAAAAAATGAGGAGAAGCTTAGGAGCCTCCAGGACATCTTTAAACATTCCAACATCTGAATTATAGGGGTACCAGAAGGGGAAGGGGAAGAGGAAGAGCAACAAGTGGAAAAGTTATTTGAACAAATAAGGAAAACATCCCCAATCTGGCAAAGGAAATAGACTTCCAGGAAGTCCAGGAAGCTCAGAGAGTCCCAAAGAAGTTGGACCCAAGAAGGAGCACACCAAGGCACATCATAATTATATTAGCCAAGGTAAAAATGAAGGAGAGAATCCTAGAAGCAGCAAGAGATAAGGGAACAGTCACCTACAATGGAGTTCCTATCAGACTGTCAGCTGATTTCTCAAAAGAGACCTTGCAGGCAAGAGGAGGTTGGAAAGAAGTATTCCAAGTCATGAAAGGCAAGGACCTATATCCAAGATTCTTCTATCCAGCAAAGCTCTCATTTAGAACGGAAGGGCAAATAAAGTGCTTCTCAGATAAGGTTAAGTTAAAGGAGTTCATCATCACAAGCCCTTATTTTATGAAATGTTAAAGGGACTTGTCTAAGGAAAAGAAGATAAAAAACATGTATAGTAAAATGACAGCAAACTCACAATTATTAACAACCACACCTAAAACAAAAACAAAAGCAAACTAAGCGATCAGCTAGAACAGGAACAGAACCACAGAAATGGAGATCACATAGAAGGTTAGCAATAGGAGAGTGAGAGGAGGAAAGAGGGGGAAAATGTATGGAGAATAAGTAGCATAGATGGTAGGGTAAAAAATAGACAGGGGGAGGGCAAGAATAATGTGGGAAATGTAGAAGCTAAAGAACTTATGACACATGGACATGAAGTAAACAGGGGTGATGTGGGTGGGAGAGGGTGTGCAAGGTGGAGGGGAGTGAAGGGGAGGAAATGGGACCACTGTAATAGCATAATCAATAAAATACATTTAAAAAGAAGTTGTGC
>NW_025333599.1:0-3381 GCF_019186645.2 Phyllostomus hastatus | reverse complement strand
ATATAGGAGAAACATTTCAAAACTTTGTATGGAACCATAAACAACATGAATAGCCTCAGCAATTCTGAGAAAGAAGAACAAAGTAGGAGGGATCACAGTTCCTGATATCAAACTGTATCACAAGGCCACTGTAATCAAAACAGCGTGGTACTGGCATAAGAACAGACACATAGACCAATGGAACAGAATAGAGAGCCCAGAAATAAACTCAAGTCTCTATGATCAATTAATATTTGACAAAAGGGGCAGAAGCATAAAATGGAGTAAAAATAGCCTCTTCAACAAATGGTGTTGGGAGAGCTGGACAGCTCTACATGCAATAAAATGAAACTTGATCACCAACTTACACAATACACAAAAATATGTTCAAGGAGGATAAAAGACTTAAATATGAGTTGTGACACCATAAAAGTCCTAAAATAAAACAGGCAGAAACATCTCAGACATTCCATGCAGCAATATTTTTAGCAATATGTCCCCTAGAGCAAGGGATACAAAGGAAAGAATGAAAAAAAATGGGACGACATCAAGTTAAATAGCTTCTACAAGGCTAAAGAACACAGCATTAAAATGAAAAGAGAACCAACTATATGGGAAAACATATTTGCCCGTGATATCTCAGACAGGGTTTGATTTCCAAAATATAGAAAGAACTCACACGACTCTACTCCAGGAAGACAAACAACCCAATAAAAAAGTGGGCAAAGGACCTGAATAGACACTTCTCCAAGGAGGACATACATAAGACCCCAATACATAGGAAAAGATGCTCAGCATCACTACCCATCAGAGAGATGCAAATTAAAACCACAATGAGATACCACTTCACACCAGTCAGAATGGCCATCATAAACAAATCAACAAAATACAAGTGTTGGTGAGGATGTGGAGAAAAGAGAACCCTAGTGCACTGTTGGTGGGAATGCAGACTGGTGCAGCCACTGTGGAAGACAGTATGGAATTCCCTCCGAAAAGTAAAAATGGAACTATCTTTTGACCTGGCAATTCCACTGCTGGGATTATACTCTCAAAATCCTGAAACACCAATTGAAAAGAACCTATGCACCCCAATGTTCATAGCAACCAATTTACAACAGCCAAGCTCTGGAAGCATTCTAGGTGCCCATCAGTAAATGAGTGAATCAAAAAGCTATAGTACATTTGCACAATGGGACACTATGCAGCAGAAAGGAAGGAGCAGCTTGTACCCTTCATGACAACATGGATGGACCTGGACAGCATTATGCTAAGTGAAATAAGCCAAGCAGTGAAAGGCAAATACCATATGATCTCACCTTTAAGTGGAACCTAATCAAGGAAACCAACAAACAAGTAAAATAGAATCAGAGACATTGAAAGTGTTATAAGAACAATTTCTGGTTATAAGAACAATCTGACAGTAACCGGGGGGAGGTGGGAGGGAATAAGGGGGGGAAGGGGGAAGGGTTTTCAGGAACAACTATAAAGGACACATGGAGAAAACCAAGTGGGAGTGGAAGCAGGGAAGGAGTTGGGGATAGCTGGGTTGGGGGAGAAAGTGGTGGAGTGTAAATGCAGACAACTGTACTTGAACAATAAGAAAATAATTTTTAAAAATGAAAATTAAGCTTGTTAAATGGAAAAAAAGTTACAATTTCTTGACAACACATTTGCAGACTTGAGATAAGTTAGACAAGTTCCTAGAAATAAGGATGACCTATGGATATAAGTGGAAAAATCTGAATAGTCCTAATACTACAAAATGTACTGAATCAATGATGAATACCCTTCCTACAAAAAAGCACCAGTCCTGAACAATTTCAATAATAAATTCTACTACACATTTAAAGAAAAAAATAATGCCAATTATACACAAACGCTTCCAGAAAAGAGAAAAAGAGGGAAGGCTATGTGCCTCAACCCATTTTATGACCTTGGTATAATCTTTATAGTAAAACTTTAAAAAGACAGTTCAAGAACGGAAAGTTAAGGCCAATCTTTCTCATGAATATAGATGTGAATATCATTTTAAAAAATAAAAAACTAAATCCCTGACTGGTGTGGCTCAGTTGGTTGGGCTTCATCCCATGAATCGAAAAGGTGGCTGGTTCAATTCCTGATCATGGCACATGCCTGGTCACTAATTGGGTCCCTGGTCAGGTCGTGTTCAAGAGGACACAGATCAATGTTTCTCACATCGTTGTTTCTCCCTCTCTTTTTTCCTCCCTTCCCCTCTAAAAAACAAACAAACCAATGTAAATCCAACAACAAAAAATTATAATTCACTACAAGTTCTATAAAAAAGAAACTATTTAACCACACCAAGATTCCAGTTCTCCTTTCCTGATTGACAAAATGGTAAAACGCATGACAGCCTGGGGAAAACAAGCTGGGCTACACATGACTTGTAACAGTGGGAAAAGGCATGACATCCTGGAGTGAATTATCCTAATACCTAACAACATCACATGTGTATTCACTCTTACTTTAACAAACTTTCACCTCTAGAATTTACCCTGAAAATTCTCCTCCACAAATATGAAACCATATGTGGACAAACTTACTCATTTTAGTATTACTTGTAACAGCAAAATACTGGAAACAACCTTAATGCCTACAGATTGGGGTCAGGTTGAATGAGTATTGGCACAATCCCCAGTGGGGTACAATGCAGCTAATGTATAGGAAAGATCCCTATGAAAAAATGTGGAATTATGCTACATTTTGAGTACTAAATAAAACAAGAATAAGTGTACATGTGGGTGTATGCATATATTCCTATTGAGATACATAGTTTGGTTTAATTTTGGAGAAAAAAAACACAGAAAGGACAACCCAGAAACTAATGAAAATGGTTAACATTGTGCTGTGAGGGAAGAAAAAAGAAGGGATAATGATAGGATTAAGACTCCTCTGGCTTTACCTCATCATAAAGTTTTGATTTTTCAACCACAAAAGTGCTTCACATATTCAAATATAAAGGAAATCCCAGGGGATCAAACCTGGGAAACCCTAAAACTAAATACTACACATATAAATGAATCTTACTGCAAACAAACCTGATTATACAGCTAGATAAAAAAAAATTCAAGTAATTTAAAACATGACATTCTAACTATAAACCATTAGCATGGTGTATTAAGAAATTTTAATTCTATTTGATTGATTATTCTACTACAGTTTTCCCAATATCTCCCCCTTAGTGCGCCCCACCCAGCAACAGCCACTCCCTCAGGCAGTCAGCACACCATCATTTATGTCCATGGGTCACTCGTAAAACTTCTTTGGCTACTCCATTTCCTATGTTGTGCTTTACATCCCCATGACTATTCTGTTAATACCTACTTCTTAATCTCCTCACATTTTCACCCATTCCCCTATACCCCTCTCTCATCTGGCAAC
>NW_025333598.1:0-59119 GCF_019186645.2 Phyllostomus hastatus | reverse complement strand
GTATCTCTCCCTCAGGAACTCCTGGTCCTACCTCCAGGCCATTGGGGATATAAAAAACCTCTTTTATTCTCGAATGAGGAGTGTCTTCTACCAGAAGGACATCATCTATGGGCTGACTCCTGAGGGCCGCTGGAACCACTGGGCCTGCCAGCTCGCCCATCAGCACACAGGTTAGATCCACCTCCTGGGCTGCTCCTGTCCCTCATCAGGCACATCTTGAGAAAACTGAACCTGACCCTCAGAAAGACCCCCTGGTGCTCTTTGGGAGATATAACACACCCACACTGGGTACTCTCCTGGTGCAGGGCTTTGGAAGGAGGTGTTGGGGTACCAGGACTTGTGCTGGGATTGACGTGTGTCACCATACTGGTGATGTCACCCCCTGCAAGTGAAATTCAGGAAGAACCTCCTCCATGGGTATGCTGTTGAGCAGAGGCCTGACTTCCAATCAGATGGTGATGGAGCTCTCCCTCATGATGTGCACCCCAACTCCCACACTCATTCTGATTCTTGGCACCCAGACTGGAAAAGGGTTGAGAGCAGGTGGGTCCTCTGTGAATTGCTGTTTCTGGATTCCCAAAGCCCTGAGCTCTGGCCGGGGTCCACTGTTCTGGGACAGACCGAGTGATCGAGTTGAGGAAGGCATGTCTTCAAGAGGAGGGAGAGATGGAGGAGGTCAGGAGAAAGAGGCACTTGGACTTCCTGGACATCCTCCTCTTTGCCAGAGTGAGTGTGTGTGGGAGGGGCCTGAGGCTTCACCCAGAGGGGCAGAAGAAGAAACAAACCCTGCACTCTTGCTGTGCCTTCCTCACATGGAGAATGGGAGCTGCTTGCCTGGCAAGGACATCCGTGCCGAGGTGGACACATTCATATTTGGGGGCCATGACACCACAGCCAGTGGCATCTCCTGGATCCTCTACTCTCTGGCTGCACACCCTGAGCATCAGCATAGGTGCCGTAAGGAGATCCAAAGTCTACTGGGGGATGGCACCTCCATCACCTGGTGAGCATCCAAGATACGGGAGTGCCCTGCCCACTCAGCTAGACAAGACCCTTGGGACTGCCTGGGCCCTGCCTGCCCTCAGGTTGGGCTGCTTTCATTTCAGGGATCAGCTGGATCAGATGCCCTATACCACCATGTGCATCAAGGAGGCACTGCGACTCTATCTGCCTGTACCATTTATTAGAAGAGAGCTCAACAGGCCAGTCACCTTCCCTGATGGACGCTCCTTACCCAGAGGTCTTTACTTCACCACACTCAGTAACCTGGGTACTCTGCAAGAACACATGGCAGATCAGATCCATGTGTCCTAGAGTAGTCCTGACCTCTCTGGTCTTGTTTCTTCATCATTAAGTATAAATTTACTTTGTTGTTTATATTAGGAATATGAAATGCCTATTACACAGTTTGACCACAACACCAGTGCCCCCTCCTAATCATAGAGCATGAATCACATCAGTACATTTACCTCAATAATGTCCATCTCAATCTGACATCTCACATGAATGGAACCCCAAGCTGCTATCATTCTCTAGTCTAGCATCCTATCACATTTAGAATCCATGGTTTGATGATACCACAGTAATTCCATTTGGTAGCATTGATGTTCTATGGTTCTAACACTCCATTCTCCAGTCCCAACTCCAAGTTATAGGACTCTAGGGGTAATTCTGTCTGCATTATCATATCTATTTGAATATCCTCTGTATTTGATGTAATGTGTGCATAATTCTTCTGTAACAAATGCAAATCACTCTAGACATACCAGATAACATAATAATGACTCAGTCCATGGCATGTTCTTCACAAGGAGATGTTGGACTCTGGATGCAGCTTCCAGAATTTCACTTTAAAACTCTAGTTTTCTGAAGCATGAGATTTGGCCCAATAACCAGACACAGGGAAGGGGTACATATGGTTGCTTTCCTCTGTGATCTAGGCAGAGGGGTAAGATCAGCAAATCCACTGCCATGAGTCAGATGGTCCAGTCTCCCAGGAGCCCTCATGTTGATGGCAGAGAGCAGATGTTGATCAGATCTGAAATCCTGCCATGGTGGAGGCCACCTCATGGTTCACCTGTATTCTGAATCCAAACCCTGCCACATCCTAGCTGTGTGATCATAGGCATTGTGCTCAGCCTCTCTAAAGCTCAGGTGCCTTATCTGAACAACAGGAACATGAATGCCCTCCTTGGAGGGCTGCTGTGAGGATTGAATGAGTTCATGGATAATTCCCAAAGACCCATTAAGGGCACCTAAAAATGTGAGTTTTAATTTGAGTTGCTTCAGAAAGTAAGCCTTCAATTCTCTCTTGCTTCTCAGTCCTGGGACATGGTTATCTACCCTTAATGTGTACGCTTGTGCTTCACCAAGTCCACCCTCTGGTATGACAATAGTATCATTCCACTCTGACACTCATTACAGCTCCCAAGTTTTGAGGCATTCACATGCCCCCTAGTCTCATGTGTATGATCAGTCTTCCCTCTTCTCCCTGCCCTACAGGAATCAAACTCTCACTTTTTTTTTATGGTCTTCACCACAATCCGAAGGTGTGGCCCAACCCAGAGGCAGGATGGCTGTGGGAGGGAGGATGGGCTGATTTCTCTAGGCCAACACCTCCTCCAGTTTCCAGCCCCAGGAGTCCTGTGCCCTCTTGCATTGGAAGGAGGGGCTTACCCTACCTGTCCTAACCCTGGTGCTCTTTCTGCAGGTGTTTGACCCTTCCCGTTTTGCACCAGGTTCTGATCTACACAGCAATGCTTTCCTGCCCTTCTCAGGAGGACCGAGGTGAGGCATCATGTACTTGGGGAGGGCTCACCACCACATGCGAAGCCCAATGTTTGTGACCTCCTACTTTCATATGTGGTGCCCATATATATACCTTTGTATGCTGGTGTGTTGTGAAGGTGGCACTTGTCTATATGTACAAAAGAAAGGTGACATTTCAGGCCACCACACACTTTACTCACTGATTTTCTCCCAAGCAGTTGATCGTCCTTAATTTTATGATTTTTGCCAATGTTGGACTATATAGACAGTGCACCTATGGTATAAATATCCCACTTCACACAAAGAATTTTGCCAACTGAACAAGTTGTCATGGTTTGACGTGGACACCGACTCACAGTGTCCATGGTGTTATGAATGAGATAAAACGTTCACATGGACTACCAAGTCCTGTGGAAGAAAAGGGATGGCACGGCTACTCTCTCCAGGGGAGAGTGCCCAGGACCTTGCCTTGACAAGCTTTTATTGGCTTTCTAATAGCATACAATGTTAGCTGCCTTCTACTGCTATACCAGGCTTGCTTAGGTAATTACTTCTTTAGAGATAGCAATGGAAGGATGTTACTGATTACATTCACAGATTAGCAAGGGAAAAAATGTTGCAAATGCAAGGAATGATAAAAAGTAACAGGGTCTGGTTATACTTCAACTTCTGAGAGAATTATACAGACCTCAGAAAGATTTAAAGATATGCAGTCAAACCTTTGCTGGGATAGACTGCAAAAACACAGAGGCTTATATTGGTCAGAAAATCTTCAAACAGTTCCTTTCCCTACTTGCCACCCACAATTCAGTATCAGTGGTTCTTCTAAACTTCAGTTATTCTGGTGTCTTTCTCACTTCAGGAATACAACTTCTCAAGGGTAAGTTTTTTTATAAAAATTAAATTTCCACGTGTATTTCTTGATTACCAGTAGCATTAAAAAGAGAATTTTCCCTCTCTTCTCACAGGGCAGGGCAGCCACTGCCTTGCCTACATCACTGATCTGCCACTCACTGTGTCTGTGATATTTGCTTGTGTTCAGATTTCCAGCCACCTCCCTGTCTTGATGGTTCAAGCCCTGTTCATGAATGGTGCACAGCAAAGTGTTTTACACCAACGTATGCCTCATTGCTTTTGCAACCTACCCTCATAAAAGATTTACTGAACATTAATATTCACATAAGCATGACTACTTCCAGTTGAAAAATTGTTTATGCACAGTGGGATTATTTACAGAACTCCAACATCTACACAGTCCAACATTAGCAAAAAGCATAAAACTAAGGACAATGACTCCTTTTGAGAGAAAACCCATGATTTTGTATATGACACACAGCATTTGAAATGTTCCTGGTGTGTAAAATATAAAGCATCCTTGAAATAGCTGTTCAGCTGGACAATCACACCCCAGAAGGGCTGCTGTTGGAAAGTCTGCTGACTAAAGAAATCTTCCTGTAAAATACTAATGTCCTTAACCTTTGTACTTGCTCAGCAACAAGCTTTTTTGGTAATTCTTCAAATGCTGAATCAACTTGCACAGAATAGGCTCTAAACAAATCATTCTTCCAGGATTTGATTGGCTCTAGCCTTTGGTTTCTCCCAGAATTGAGTCTTTTCCCCCTAGACCATGGCTGCAAGTCATATGCCTGCCACTAAAAGGAAGGAGAGAATAAGGCTGCTCAATTCCCAGTTCAGAACTTGTATTTTCTACCCCCCACAATTTTCATTTACTTTTACAATTCAATTAACTTCATTTGAGTACAAATGTTTTCCTTAAGTATGTCTCTGTGTGCAAAGTCTTGTGCCAGGAGATGGGAAAGACACTGTCTCTGCCTCCAGGTGTTCCCAGTCAAGAAACAAATCTTCTATTGAAGACACTTCATTCATTCCTTCTTTCCTTCACTCACTCATTCACTCAGTGAGCAGAGTGTTGAATGTTCTGTTTCCTGAACTGACCTGGGCATTGGACTGTGATGTATCCTTGAATAAATCACTGATGGTGCCTTGGGAGTCTGGAGAAGAAGAGGTACAGGCAGCAAGGGTGTGAGGTCAGGATGTCCTTGGACTTAACCTTGAGCATGTGGTAGGCAGGGGTGGAGGGAGGGCCTGTCTGTGATTCAACAATATGAGCTCCCTTAGGAAGTGGAGCTGGACAGGTGGGAGGTGAGTGAAGCAACAACCCATGGGGGTTTGATGTCACCTGAAGCAGTTGGACATGTTCTACCTATGATGGGGGCATGGAAGGGGCTTTAGTGCATAGGGGAGGGGAGTCAGGAGACAGAGAAGTCCAGGTGCAGAGACTGACAAATGTCAAGGAGGGACATTTCTACAGTAGGACAGAAAGGCTACAGAATCTGGTGGACTGAAGAGATGAGGGAGAGGCAGGAGTTTGGAACATTCATTGGGAGGCAGGTGGTGCAACTGGTTGAATGTTGCTAATCCCTAGTTGTCCCTGCAGCTTCCTCGTTGCCATTTTGATTTCATTACACAAACCCATCTCTCCTTCTCTATGAGGATGATGGTCACTGATGTCCATCAGTGATGTCCATCAGTGACTGATGTCCAACTATATAGTGAGGACCTAAGAGTGTGACCCACCCCACTCCATATCACACCCTCACCTGGCCTCCAAATTGTGAAATCAGAAACTGGTTGTGATAGGAGAAAACAAATTAATAACTTTTCAATCATTCACTTGACCCCACTTGGTGAGTTAGTGCAATGACCTTCCCATACTAGGATTTCATGCCTACTGAGTACAGAAGTAGGAGTTAGAAACTACTCCTCAGAGAGAGGTAGGCTTTGTGAAAGTTCAAGTACAGAATGTGAAACAAGACCAGAGGGATAGAAGTGTGTGTGTCCTAAAAACAAACAGGATTGGATTGAGTCACATCAAATGCCCTGTTCCTAGCAAGGGCTCTATGGTCAAAGGCTGCCCAACTCAAAAGAGGGTTTGAGGCCACTTCTCATATCATTTCTCCTCCCTGACCCAGGAACTGCATTGGGAAGAATTTTGCCATGAAGGAGATGAAGGTGGCCGTGGCATTGACCCTGCTTCACTTTGAGCTAGCTGTGAATCCATTTAGAGTCCCCATCCCAGTACCAAAAGTTGTTTTGAGTTCCAAGAACGGAGTCCACCTGCAGCTGAGGAAGTTGCTCTAATCCATTTTGGGACAAGAGCAAGTTCTGAAGATCTCCTTCCTGCCATCCTGTCTCCCTGTTATGTGGGGCCATCCTCTCTATCTAACCAAGTCCTGCTTCCCACATGCCATTCTACCTGACCTCTCCCTCTGGTCCTCTGACTGCCCCTCTAACCTGTCATCTTCACCCTATGCCTGCTCATCTTCCCTGTATAGTTTCCTTTATATGCTAGAATAAATTACTATAGCCTCAGTGACAACACACCACAAATTTTCTCTTAGCATCTGGATTCATAAGTCTGAAATGGGTTACACAGGATCACCACTGAGGTGTTGACATGGACACACCACCTCCATGGCTCTAGGAGAAAATCCCTGTCTTGGTCTTTCCAGCATCTAGAGCTGCCTTATGACATCCCTTGTCTCCTGGACCCTTCCTCTGTGTACAAATCTAGCAGCACCTTCAATGTCACATTGCCTTCTGTTTTATGAGGACACTTGTGATTACATGGATTCACTCAGATAAAAGGGAACATAGTTACATCTTGCAGGGATTAGACTGTGGACATCTTGTGAGCTGTCATTCTGCCTGATGGGGCCCTAGTGACTTCCATTGGTCCATGTTCCCAGTTCCCTTCTGTGTGTTCCTATACACCCATTTGTCAACCTCACACCCTTTCAGTTCTTTCTTCCTTCCCGGAATACAGTCCACAATGTCATGTGCCTTGGGAGGAGCTAGGAAGTGAGGGAGATGGTATGGGGAAGAGAGATGAGACAAAGCAGGGAGATAATATCTGCTATGAAGTGCCAGGACCCATCACCACAGAGGCCACAGAGGAGACAGCTGTCCAGGAGGGATAGGGGGAGCCCAGGAGGGCAGACACATATGGCCCATCAGAGAGGATGCCAGCAAACAGCTGGCAATGCCTTCCCCACAGGACTGGCCCTGGTAGTTCCCTGCATCTCTGACCAGCTATCCTAAGGGCAGAGGGGGTTCTTCAATCCTGCCACATTTGGTGACTAAGTGGGTCCTGGTCCTCTGACTCTGGACTCTGTTCCTTTTGTGTTCCTCCAACAGCCTCTCTCAGCCCAGCCCTGTCCTCTTGCTGGCTCCAAACACTGGTTCTCTTCCTGTCCAAGCCTAGCCATTCCTAACCTAAGGTCCTGGATGCATACACAGACCTCTCCAGGCACCCCTCTGCCTGTGGTGGAGGCACCTCCCTCTGCCTCCCCAAAGGGCTTCTCCCCAACCCTGTACCTGAAGCCATGATCTCACACCCCAGGCCCCTGGTTCCTGGGCTACTTCAGCCCTGCTTTAAGGAGGGGCATGGTGGGCATAAGTACTTGACAGAGATGTAGAGCAGGAAAGGGAGCTGGGAACATCCTGAGTAGGATGTTTGTCAGGTCACCTGATATCAGGTGGTACAGAAGGGCTTGGTGGCCCTGATCGGAGAGCACAGGACAATGGGAACTTGGAATACTGGTTGGTCAGCCATGTGCACGTGCCCTCACCACAGCACTCCAGGGGGGTGAGAAGGGCCAGGGAGTGATCCTACTGGCTTGAGGCAAGGGGAAAACCCCAGGCTGAGTACAGACTCACATGCACAGATGCCTGATGCTTACATACACTCCTGTGCAGTTACTCCTGTATGTGCCCTTGCACACTGTAATGAGGTAAAGGGGGTAACTGGGACCCCATTCCCAGAAACAGGGGAGGGATTGAGTTGCATACCCTTGTGTTGCCCTGGCAACATGGGAGTTGCATGCTGGTGCTTACTGCAGATTCATTTTTAAGAAGGGGTAGGGCCCAGAAACCCAGCCTCCTCCTTTGATCTCCCCTCCTTCCTGGACAGGGAGGAAGTCCTGGGCACTGGGCCTTAGGGACTGTAGGAGAGGAGGGGAAGAGTCTGAACCTATTAGGAGCAGTACCCCAGACCCCCAAATTCAACATTTACAGCTCATTGCAATACAGCACAGCACTGTCAAAGGCAGACCTTCAGCCTCACACACCAACTCACCACCCCTCCTTCATCAAAGATCTCAGGCCCAACACCAGTCCTGCAGTGGGGGAGGTGGGTGGGGAGTTGGCCAGTGCCTGGCAAGAGTTGCCAGTGCAAGCCCTTTCAATGGCAGCAGAAAGTGGCATGCACACCAGGAGTTGGAGACCCGGAGGCAGACACTATGAAAGATGCCTGAAGGTAAACAGTGACTAGAGACCAGCTAACCCACCTACATTTATGATGGTTTGGGGTGGAAGAACAGGTTCCTGACACAACCAAAAACTGACCTGGCAGAGGGTGACAGGGAGATTTTTCCTAGTTTGACTTAGACTAGAGTTAATATGCCTTCTTTAGTTGTACAGATTCTTGTTCTTGAGTTATTTTCCATTCTTGAATTTATGTAGTAGTTGCCATGACACATATTTAAATAGCCTTTTCTTAATTGTTAAATAAAAGATTCCTTTCTTTCCCACCAAACTCTGTCTGCAGTTTTGGCTCATAGGCAGTGAGCAGAAGGACCCACCCCACAGGTTGGGTCACAACACCACACTGTACCACACACATGCACCAGAGCTTAGGATCAGGGGAGGCAGCAGGGTGTGCTAGAGAGCTGGAAGCATGAAGTGGACTCATCTCTGCTGCTCTCAGGTCCCCAGCCTCTGTCCTCCCCTCCCACGTGGAGCCTCCCCTTTCCCTCAGGCTCCAGACCTGTCAGCTCTGTTTCTCAGCAACACAAGCCCTCAGACAAAGTCAATACTACCTATGAAGCCTTGGTCAAAAGGGCCCAGAATCAGGAGATCACTCAGGCTCCTCCCTGATGAGCATCTTGGCAGGTTCCTTCCCTTAATGTTGAAGAGGGATAATGGCCTCCTCCAATCCTGCCTCACAAGCCTCCTGACAGTCCAAAAAGGAGATTTGGGCACAACCCATGGACCAAAGTTAGTTATGACCACTGGACTCAGTTCCCAGGTAAGAGCTGTTGAACCAATTTCTTCACTTGTGCAGAGAGGTCTGTCCAGGGCCATGACGTAGGGGAATGTTCATGACATGGTGAACACTCTGACTAAGGTTTCCAAATCCCAGACTTAGGTGGGCCGTGAGTTCTAGGTCTTAATAGGACTTTGTAGGAGTGAGCAGGGGTCCAGGGCCAAGCTTCCAAGGCTGTGGAATCAATAGGAAGAAGGATGTGTCTGCAGGTGGTCCCTCCTCAGAGCAACATAGAAACGTCCCCATGTCCCAGGGCTGGAATTCTCCTCTCTTGCCCCTCCCCTGGTGTCAGGTGCCCTACCCCCATGCCTGTATCATTCCTGGACTGCAGCTCACTAATGGCCTTAGACCGTTGTTGGGAACCTCTCTGTGTGGTTGCTGAGACTGTAGCCATGCAAGAGCAAGCCCTGAAACAGTCTTGTTTCTCCCTGAAAAAACAGGTAAAACCACAGGTGGCAGACATGACCCAACTCTAACATCAAGGGTTTCCATAGGTTTGGGCTTGATAAATACATTGTATCCTTTGAAGTTTGTTCTCCTTTGTACAGCCCTGTAGATACAAACCATATGTTTAAGTTCAAGGCATAAGGAATAAACTCCCTCTCTCATGAAATACCTTTTAAAGACCTGCTGATATCAGCATGAATAAATCACCTTGTCTATGACAGATCTCTGTGTTCCTTCAATTGTTCTCTGTAAATAATACCTGTTTTATATGACTATAGCCTTTATACATTGATTCATGAGCTATCTATGTATGCTGTATACACCTACAGGTGCCATTCCCAATAAAAGCCATTTGGGAGAAGGGCTTGGAGCATTCTCAAATAGAGGGAATTGCCACCCCTCTTCCCACCAGGAAAGCAAGAATGTGTCCTGGACAACTTATTCACCATACTTAGCCGACAGGATGATTCTGCAGACCACAGTTCCTCTCACAGACCTTGAACATTATTGCTATATGTACGCATCAAAAAGATGCTGCAGAGTTGACTGGAGAAGGACCCCTGATTCATCATGTGGGCCTAAGCTGAACTTTGCCCTAAAACTACTTCTTTGCACCTCATACCACGCTCAGCCTCAAGGCCTGATTCAGGTACCACCGTTCCCTAAAGCTCCCCTCTAATGTCATTCTGCCACCTTCCCAGCCAAAGCCCATACACCCAGGGCACTGGGTTGATCTGACACAGACATGGATGATGGCAGTAGAGCCACACAGTTCCACCTCAGGAGGGTAGAAATAATACCTGTGAGTTCATATTCCATGATCCTTCACCTTGACAGTGATTACCTGGGGGTGCACTTTAGAAATTCATTGTTCTGTACACTTTTGCATTAGGCAAATTTTTTATTCTTTTTCTAAACACATATACAAAGTTAAAGAAAGACACCCATCTCAATGAAGGGCCAAGCCCCAAAGCCACCCCTCTGTCACGTGGACTGGGCAGATGCCTGGTCATAAACAGGAATCCCAGGCACAGCTTCCATTGCCTTCACTGTATCACCCAGACTGGAATGTAAGCTTCTGTTACATTTTAGAAAGATTGCCCACTACAAAAGGAAAAGGAGGAGACTAGAAGCAAGTGGCTTCTTACCACATTTGCTGAGTGAATGAGTCAGCTCTAGGATACAAGCACAGTAAGCATTCACAGACACACCTGTTTTCTGGCCCCATCCTCGAGGTGACTGTCTAGGGGATAACAACTCCCCTTCTATCATACAAGCCTCTCAAGGACAGGGAGCCACAGCTGCTCCACAACCCAGCCTGGAGGGGGCTGTGCCCAGGGAAAGGCCTCAGCCTGGGCTATCTTGGGCCCTACTCTTGGCAGAGCTACTTCCCAGAGCCTGGGCCCAGTGGCCTCAGGTGAAGGTGGATGCCATTCTTGGAGCGCAGGATCAGTTGGGGCAGCTTGATGGGTGGCCGCAAGGGGTCCGGGGCAAACTCAAAGCGGAGCAAGCAGAGAGCTGAAACCACTTTCATCTCGTTCATGGCAAACTGCTGCCCAATGCAGTTCCTGCAGTGAGCAACACAAAGAGGCATCAGGAATGGGGTGTCTGAAGTGGTGAAATACAGTGTTCTCAGTGGCCAACAAAACTCAGTAACGATTTTTGCATGACTAATTGGTTGATTGAGTGGTCGACCTGGGCTTAAGAAACAGGTTGTGGGTGCAGGGTAGGGTCCCAGACTACTGGTAAGTAGATTCCCATTGAGGATTCTGGCTTGGGGGTCCCTCTTGCAATAACTCACCAACCCAAACCCCTGCCAGGAACCCCTGCTAGGGACATGAATATGCTAATAGAAAGAAGAAGGTCCTAGGCACTTACCCTGTGTTAGAATCACCAAAACCCAGCATGTCTCCTCTCATCACAGAGTTCTCCAAAATGATGCTTACCCAAGGACATCCTCCACCCCACCTCCCCAGACCTTAGGAACTGGAAATGTGGAGCTTCTCCTTACCTGGGCCCAGCAGAAAAGGGTATAAAGGCAAAGGGGTGGCGTCCTGCCACATTCTCAGGGGAAAAGCGCAGAGGGTCAAAGACCTGGGGAATAGGCCAGGCTTAAATACATGCCAAGTCCAGAGGAAAGGCGACTCCCCACAGCCTCCCTTTCTCTCTGACCTCCAGGCCCAGGAATAGGATACCTCAGGGTCAGGCCACACAGCACTGTTCCTATGGAGGGCATAGATGTGCAGAGAGATCAGGCTGCCTGTGGGCAGAGCAGAGGGAAGGTGACCAGGTGGCCCTGGGAAGCCGGGCCCACCTCCTCACAGGGCCAGGATCCCATAGTGTCTGCCTAACTAGACACCGGCCTCTGCCTCAGCACTGCCAGTGACAGAAGGTTCATGACAACCCTCAACACATCAAGTGCTTTTGATCATTATCATGCCTACTTCCTGTAGGCCAGCACTGGGCACAGCACCTGACACAGACATTTGTGAAATGGAACAGAAAGGGACTGAACCCACCGCCACCACAAGGCAGGACACACGAGGACCATTACACCCTTTGGGCTCTCAATGAACTGACTCTCAAGGCAAGTTACTCAGAGCATTATGCTGTCAAGGGTAATAGCTACCAGTCACTGCTTGCAGACCATGTGCCCAGACCTGACCTTTCTTTATGAAGCCCCCAAGTGTAGTTCACAGGTTGGCACTGCACACATCATAGTCTATGTGAATGATGCCCCCTGAACTTGTTCAGGGAACAACTTGCATGGTTGTACAGGATAGCCCTGACAATTTACTCCTGGCAGCATCCTTGTAAGGCAGGTCTCTCCTCAGACCCATTTTAGAGATGAGGAAAAAGAATTTAGGGGTAGAGGGGTTTACCCATGTTATAGAGCCAGGATTGGACCCAGGCCAGCACAAAGCATGAGTTCTTTGCCATGGGTGCAAAGATTCAGCCAAAGGCACAGAGTGTCAGAGAAGCATCCTCAAACACCCTGGATCCAACCGCAAATGCACCCTCTCCCACCTGCAGGTAGAGTGCGGCCATCCACAAAGGTGACAGCCTTGCTGAGCTGGCGGGACACCTGAGGCACAGGCGGGTAGAGGCGGAGGCTCTCCTTTATGCACATGGTCAAGTGGGTCATCTTGGCCAGATCTTCCCTGCCAGGAATACAAGCAGCTTTTTCTGAAGACGGGCAGTAATGGGGTACTGTGGGAAGATAGGCTCCAGCCCCATATTCCCCTTCACTACCATCACACACCCAAGGCTCATAGAAACACAAGTGCACCAAGTGTTCAGGACACACTGGACTAGGGTGCCACTCCAACCAGGGACTCTCACTCCGCTTTCTCCATACTTCCCTCATCCTCAGTGCTAGAAAGGGAAAGCATAGGACCCTAGAGGTGTGAGTGCACCCAGCCATCAGACACAAGTTCACTCCTGTGTCTCTGAGAGCCCCACAGACGCCCTGCAAGAGACAGTCCCTTAGGTTCTGCTTTGTTTCTCCTGTGGAGCTGGAATGGAAAGGAATAGGGGCTAATAGTGATTGCTGAATGCAGTAATAAATGCATGAGAAATGACAAGTTCAGAAATATATATATATTTCTCTCTATATATATAAATATAAATATATATATTTCTCTGTTCCCATTTGCCACTAGGAAGCTCAAACCCAAATGTGTGGTCCAACTATAACTACAAGGCAACATCTTATTCCATAGCCCCTAGGTTTTCTGCCCAGTACTTTTTTTCACTTGTGCTTTGTTGTTTTATTGAATCCATTACATTGCTTCAGGATCTAGATAGAATGAAGTTAAAATAAAATAAATATTGGGTTGGCCAAAATGTACATTTAGACTTTTTCATAAAATGGAAAACACATGCTTTCATTTTCACCAATAACTTTGTTGATTTGGATATTTTGAGTATGTGGGCTACCTCCCACGAGGTATAATGTGGATTGTGCTCAATTAATTTCTGGATTTGATTGCTATCAACTTCAACTGGTCTACCTGACCATGGAGCATTGTCCAGTGAGAAATCTCTAGCATGAAACTTCCCAAACCACTTTGATATGTTTGATCAATCACAGCACCTTCTCTGTACACTGCACAAATTATTTGTGTGTTTCAGTTGCATTTTTATCTTTCCTGAAATAATAAAGCATACTATGCCAAAAACTGTTGCATATTTTCTTTCATCTTTAATATTGAAATGGCTAAACAAAAATTCTCCAACTTTGATGTTTTATAATGCATGCTGATATGACAGCTGTCACGATACAATCTAACGAAATTGTTTCAAAAAAAATTAAAGAAAATTCAGTGCTACTAGAGCCATCTTGCCGGAAAAAAAAAACCATTTTGACCAACCCAGTATTTCAACTGCCTGCATCCAGGCCTCTTTATGTAGTGCAGAATTTCTAGCTCTGTCCCTTCACCTGAGTTCACCCCTCCTTACAAAGTCAATTTAAGCCCCACCTCTTCTGATTTGTCTGCTTGCAACACGTTGCCACTCATTATTTAGATTTTGCTAGCTTTTCAGTTATGTAAGTTATTCTCTCTAAAAACACCCCAGGACAGTAATTTGGCTCCTCCTCCTCCTCTTCCCACCCACATACCTGACAGTACTAACACATGGCTGGATACCCTAGAACATTTCCAAAACCCATCCCTTAAAAATAGGTTATGGAGACTTCATCCTCCAAATATTAGACCCTGGAATTACGTGGATCTCCCTCAACTGAATCTAAACTTTCTCCCTCCAACTGAGCATTCTGCACCACAGCCAGGTGCCTAGCCCAAGTACTGAGGAGAGGGGAGAAGGCAGGGAGACAGAGATGTGAGGGCAGAGCTGTGGGAGGTTCCCAGAGAGGCTGCTGCAAAGAAAGGTCAGTATCAGTGGTGTTGTGGTAACAAGTTCAACGTGAACCAAATGACAGAAAAATTCAAAGTTTCTGAGTGATGGAGCTTGGAAAACAGCTTTTTCTCCTTCACCACCAGGACTAGCTGATGCACATGACCACCTGAAGGCAGGTGGGAAGGGATCAGCTCCTTTGGCTTTGCCAACTCTGTTCATCCTTAGTTTCCACCACTTTGTCTGCCAGCATTCCCTACTCTATCCAGGAAGCCACAAAGGTGGTCAGGTTCTACCATCAGTCAACACACAAGAAATCAGCCATCTATTCATGACCTTCTCTACATTACTGACATCCCAAAAGGCTCTGTTGTGGGAGAATGGGCTCAGGGGTGCATCCTTTTACATTGGAGGTAAGAGGACAGCAGTTGCTGTTCTCACCTGTTTCCAGCACAGCCCTGTGTCATCAGGGATGACACCAAACAACATGGGCACAGCCTTACCCTAGAGCTGAGCAGGACAGCCTGGGCCACCCACGGCCTCACTCACCACTGGAAGGACTCTCTGTCCTCCAGGATCTGACAGACCTCCTCCCGGCAACGTTGCTGGTGCTCTGGGTACAGGGCCATGCAGTAGAGGAACCAGGAGATGCCACTGGTGGTGGTGTCATGTCCTTCAAACATGAATGTGTCCACCTCAGCCCGGAGGTCTCTATCAGACAGCTTGATCCCACTTTCATCCTGGGTTAGGTTAAGCATAATGGAGCAAGCCAAGGCATTTGGGGTAGGAATGAAGTGGTCATAACAGCAATTGTAAAATGAAGGTCCGAGAGAGGTATAGAAAGCTTTGTGTCAGATTGGAAGTCAGGACCTTCCCCCAGATTCCTATCTGATCTCCCAAACTCAGCCTGCATGCCTCTTACTCCAGGAACCCTTCCCTGGTCCTCTGGCCATGTGATCTGTGATATTACCCAGCATGGAGTCTTGATTCTGCTCATTTATCACACACAGAATGGCCCCACACACAGGGAGAGATTTTGTGAGCATCCACCTCCTGTTCTGTCCATTAGACTGTAAGCATCTGGGGGCAGTGCCTGGTCTTTCTCCTCTTCTGCATCCCTACCTCAGGAACTAACCCAGGGAAATGCTCTGTGAGTCTATGGACAGTGAGAGTAAGTGAATGAATAAATGATGAATTAATGAAGTCTGTGATTCTGAAATTTAGAGCACTGAGACTCTTCAGAGTCTTAGACATCTGGAATTGCTCTATGGGCCATCTGGCTTGTTACCAGGATTCCTGCTACGATATCTCTCCCCACAGCCACAGTCAACCACACCCTGCACCATCCCACCTATAACCCTTTGCTAATGTGTCATGGATAAAGAACTGACCATATTTGCTGGAGAAAGAAAAGGAAAATTCTTAACTACCCTGCTATTGTGCAGTGCTCCCTGACCCTGAGGATAGCCTGAACACACCAATAAACCAGTTCACAGGAAGGGGTGGGCAACTGTGCACTCACCCGAGCCCCCAGGAGAATGTCCAGGAAATCCAGGTGCCTCCGGTTCTGGATCTTCTCCTGTTCCTTCTCGTCTTGCAGGGCTGCCTTCCGTTCCCGGATGACTTGGTCTAGGCCAGAACATGATGTCAATGCCCAGTGGCCCAACATCTGCCCAGAGGGGAACAGAAGTTCTACAATGGCAATGAACCAGACTGGTCCAAAAGAGTGACATTAGAGCCCTGATGTCCTGCGGGTGGGCTGTGTGGAAAAGGCCCACCTGTGTGGTTGTGGGCCACCTGGCAGGCCCGCAGGAAGCGGCGGCCATGTGCAGTAAGCCTGTAGATGAAGTCATTATGGTACTGGAAGGACTCGACGCGCTGCTGCAGCAGCAGAGTGAGATCCTTGACTGCCTCATAGTAGTCACTGTCCCTGCAGAGAGATGGAGGGGGAGGGGCACTCAGACCCTGACCCACAGCACAGCCCCTCTCTCCTTCATATCAGGAATCCAGCCGCAAGTCAGCTCTTTCTCCTTTCCTCTCTGCCAATAAGGCAGAATCTGTCTCCCCACCTTGGGCAAGTCCAGCTCCCCTTAGCAGGGGTTCCCTAGGGCAAGACCTTGTCTCCTCTCACACCAGGGCCCAGGAGTCCTGCCAAGTCTCCCCTATGAGCTGGTCTGGATTAAGACTACCATCAGCCCCAAGTGCTCTCTGACCTGTGGCTCAGGCCACTGTGTCCTTTGCCAAAGGTGCACTTCATGAGTGTGTCCAGTGCCATGTGGCCCACATCGCCAAAGATGTCAAAGCTCTTATTCTCACGAGCCTTTTCCTCCCACTTGTCCTGGAGCACACAGAGAGTGAGTAATGAGGTGGGGTCACGAGGCAACCTGTCCCAGGCACCCAGTCCCTGGCCTGCCCTTTGTCCTGCTGGACTGTGGGGTGGGGGCAGGCAGGGCTTCAGGCTCAGAGGGAAGGACCAGGAGGCAGGCTTTCCACAGCATGCACAGACACTTCCTCCCTGTCAGGACTGCCTGTATATGAGGAAATTGATAGGCCAAGAAGTAGTGAGCTGCCTAGCACAGTGTGTGTGTAATTCAGACCTGCGGTAATGTGGCAGAGGAGTGCCATGCAAGGGCAAAGACCACCCTGAATAACCTCTGGAGATGATCTAGGCCTGAGATGTGGATCCTGACCTTGACCCCTGGCATCCTTCTTAGAGGAAGAGTTACCAATGGCATTGTTTTAGGCAGTTGTTGTAGATAGTGAGGAGACACTTTTTAGACATGAATGGCCTTCCTCATATTCCCAAATATAGGCATCCCTGAAATCTGCTCCAGTAGGAGCCTTATTGGGCCCCAAGAGACCCATTGTTCTGTGGGAAATGCCTGGGTCTCCTGGGGCAGACAAGGGCCAAGGATGCCTGGCCAGTTGGAGCTCCACACCTAGTCAGCACCCTGCAGGTATCTGGTGTCAGGGGGTTTGCACTGCTATGTGAAGTAAGGACCTCAGGGCCTCAGCAATTCCCCTTAGTGTCCTCCCCCTGGGAAAGCTGGGTTCAGAGGGGATGGCCAGCAGCCACAGCCTCCAAGATCTTGGGACAGGGAACTCACGAGCATGGTGTTTGTGGACTCCGCAAACACCGTCAGGTAGGGCTTTAGCACATCATAATGGAAGCCAGGTGTGAGCAGCTTGCGGTGCTGGAACCACTTGGGTCCCTGGAGGACCAACAGACCTTTTCCTGGGGAAGGGATGAGAGAGGGGAGACTAGTCAGTACGTACAGTTCTGCCCCATCTCTGGCAGTCCAAGGTTAAGCAGGCTCATCTTACCCAACCTCACCCTAGTCCTCCCCATCCAACATCACATCCCATCCCACCTCTACCTTCCAGCCACACAGCCTCTGGTGACAGCAGCCTTGGGTTCATGACCCAAGGGCTTTCCTCAAGCCCTTGCCCTGGACAACACCATCTGCAATATCTGCAAGGATCAACTCTAGAGCCAGTTTCTCCAAGAAGCTGTTCCTCGCACTCATACATTTCCCAGATCCCTTGTCTTACCTGTCCTGTGTGGAAGACACACCCAGCAGGATCAGGTATCTGGGCCCCACTTCCCTGGATAACTGACTGAGTTTGGAAAGGGCAAAAAAGGATCCTATTACCCAGCACCATGGTAAGGGAGGGTGCCACTCACCAATCCAAGGGAGGAAAAAGTCATACAAATCTGAGGCCTTAGGGTCTGTAGGAGACAGAGAAGATTGGATTCAGCCAGGATTGGGAGATTTCCAAAAAAGACTAATTGATAACTAGGATGTGAAAAATCAGTTGCCCAGAAGTAGGTTGCAAGCCAAGACTCCTCCCCACATATTAGCATGCTCCCTTTGCTCTCAATAAGTCCTCCCTCTCCTGAAAATGCTCACCCCCTCGGCTATACACGGCTTTGGCATATTCAGGCTCATAGATGTTCAGGAAGCCAAGGAACTGTCCATACCAGAGTTGGTGGGCATAGGGGAACTCGTGGGCCCAGGACACTATCTTGTCCAGGCTCTCTGTCTGCTGGATCTGTAATGGTGACAGAAGGGCATGTCAGTCAGGAACCCAGCATTACCAGCCACAGTGAGTCCCTCAGCCTGCCCATGAAGGCCTAGGGGCCGTACATCCCTCTTCCTACACCCCTTTCCAGGCAGTCATCCAGTTCCATCAATCTCTGACTTAGTCCTCTGTATAGCCACAGAGCCACTGCTTTCTGTCCAACCACTCTATTATTGTCTCTGGTTGGCTCAAAAGCCCCAATATGTCCAACCCTTGGCCACCTAGTGCCTGCCACTAACACTCTATCTACACTGCCTCCAGAAAGAGATTTCTTTCAATCATTAAAGCTTTTCATTGGGAAGATAAGCCCAGCTTCTTGTTCAAATGGGAAATCACCATGATTCCATCCTAAGTCATTTGACACATTTTATTGAGGACCTATTAAGTGCAAAGCATTGTCTAGATGTCTCAGGAGAATGACACAAACATGGTTCTGCCCTTTTATTTTATGGGGAAGACTGATAAGACCTGTAAACAGTTAAGTAAAGTCATTGAGACCATAGTAAGTTCTAAAAAGGAAATAAACACTGTGCTACAAAAGAGACTAACAGGGGGACCTGCTTGAATAACAGCAGTCCATGTGGCTTCTTGTTGGAGATGACATTTAAGGTGAAACCTGAAGTATGATAAGAGGCTGGGCATGTGAAGAGAAAGGGAAGGAAGTTCCAAGTTGAGGCAACAGCAAGTACAGAGGCTCTCGGGTAGGGAAAAGTATTGGGTCTTCCAGCAGCTGCCTCATGGTGGGACAGTAGCCTGAGTTGAGGTTGGAGAGATCATTCCAAGGGTGGTGTGTGCCCTCTGGGAGTTTTTCTAACCACATGTAAACACCTAGAGGAGTTGATATAAAAATATAGTACACTATAAATCCTTTCCAAACCTGCCTTTTAAAAATTTTGACGTATCTTGTCTTACTTTTCAAACTAGTGCATTTAACTGTCTGTCAATATTTTTTTAACAATTACATACCATTCCACTATACGGATGTATCATTGTGTATTTATCCATTGTTCTTTATTTTGACAGTCTTTCAGACCCTTCAGTGACCTCCCCATGGGTCTAGGAATGAAGTCTGAGCTTCACCATTTGGGAGGAAGAACACCTAACACTTATTAAGTGCTTGCTGTGTGCCAGGCCTTCTTCTCGGCACCTTACATCTTGACCTCATCCAATAGTTACAACAACTCTATGAAGCCCCATTTTAGGGAAGAGAAGCCTAAAGTACAGAGATCTGAGGTTCCTTGCCATGGACCACATAGTTTTTAAGAGAAGTGGGATGGGAACCAGGAAAGTTTACTCCATGGCCAGCAACCTTCAGAGTTTAACAACCTGGTTTGAATATAAATTTCCCCTATTGTTTAGATGCATGAACTTGGGCAAATTTTTTAGGCTCTCTGAATCTTACTCTCCTCACTGGTAAAATGGGGGAGAAAATACTTAGCTGACAGGATTGTTTCGGCATTAGAGAAATCATGCAGGGTATGTGTGTTACTAGGTTTGCCAGGTGGCATTCAAGGCCCTTAAGGGATAAAATATGCATGAAAGGACCTAGAGCAGGATTCTGCACAAGCTGAGCCCTTGACAAGTAGTTTCCTCCCCTTCAAGCCCACTTCTCCCCAAATTCTTCCTCCAAGCCTCCTCCCTGCATCTCCTGACTCATCCTACGCCCAAATGCACCCAGCTACACTGAAGAATGTGCTCTGAATATGCCCTAACATACCTCCACCTATGGGTAAAGAATTAACCAAAACTTCTCCCCTGTCACATGGAAGCTGACCTTGGCTTACACTCTCTAATTTTGTTTTATTGGACACTTGATACCTGTAGGATGTCAACTGTGTTGCTACGCAACATGGCTATAAAAAGAATGAACTTTGGTTGGTAAATAAGATCCGGACTAGGAATAGCCATGAGTGAACAATAAACACTTGATGGAAACATAGGATTTAGAATTTCCTGAGACTAAGTGCATGGCTCTTGCAAACACCCTGGGACAGTCAGTGAGACTCCGTGGGATTTGGGGATTCCAAGACAAGGTGGACACACACCTACAAATGTGGGTCTCATTTCTGTGCCCCTGGACAGCCCCTTAGGAGCAGGTAGATGGCTGATGTGGATGTTGTGAGGAATGCCTGAAGTGCCCTTGCTGGCAAGTTGCCCATATCCTTGGAGATGTCTCATGCTAACTGTGTCTATGGCAGTCTTATGTGTGTGAATGACTGAAACTAAGACCGTCTCCTGGGGTGTGGCATGATGTCTGTGCCTTTGCTGACACTATTCCTTGCTCCAAATACACCCTCTAGCTGAGTACTGCCTGTTCCTTGGCATCCAGCCTGAATGCCCCACTCCAGGAACCTCTATCTTCAACTGAGTGAAAGCTGCCTCCTCCAGGCTTCTCCAGGACTGTTAGTGCCTTACCTATGCTCTGCTTTGTATTATAATTGCTTGCTTACAGAACCTACCAATGTGGGTCTCATTTGTGGGTATGTAAGCAAGCAATTATATGTGATTAATATATCAAAAATATTAATAATGTTAATATTGGCATTTATTGAGCATTTAAAGTCATCACATACTGCACTAATCCTGATACACAAATTCTTTCATTTAATCCTCAGAAAATCCTACAAGACAGACACTATCATAATTCTGACTACATAGATGGGACAGGGAAGCTCTGTCACACTGTTAGTTACCAATAAAAGCGAGATTCACACACAGGACCCTGACTCCCTTCTGGGCCAAGAGTTCCAAGTGCACAGGTCACATCTGTAGCATGTCCAGGTCACTGTGGAGCTCAGCACTGGGACTCAGGAACACTGCGTACTTAATAAAGTGTGTGTGGAACAAATGGACTGAATACAGGAAATGAAAACAAGGAAGACAAGAAAGGAGGGGAGAGAGCACACAAAGCATCTGGCTATTGAAAACACTGGCCAGGGATAGTCAGTCTCATGAGGAACCAGCCCAAAGCCTTGATCAAACAGCATTGAGAATGTTTATTTGTTTTTCCCAGCTGGCTCTAAATGCCTGCTCTGGCTAATCTGCATTTGCTCCTTATTTCTATATTCTCTCTTTTCTAAAATGTTAGATTTATTTATGTTAGAGAGAGGGGAAAGGACAGAGAAAGAGGAGAGACACACTGATGTGAGGGAGAAACATGGATTTGTTGCCTATCATATGCACCTCAACAGGGGCCTGGCCCCAACCCAGGCAGGTGCCCTGTCCGGGAATGGAACAGTCAACCTTTTGCTTTGTGGGATGGCACCCAACCAACTCAGCCTCACCAGTAAAGCTGCATTCTATCTCTTGACATAGGAAATGGAAGAAAACAGATATGTATTCAGTGTCTCCTATATATCAAGTATTATGTAAGTAAATTCATAGATTGCCTCATACAGAATGGATAATTACTCCCATTTTACAGATGAGAAAAGTGAGATTCAGATGAGAACTGATTTGCCTATTGCTTGTAGGTTAATACTGCTCTCTCTGATGAGAGTTCCCAGGTTCCCTACTGTACAGTGAAGTTTGTCAAGGCTGCTGTGTTCAGAAGCATACATTGCACGCTGCACAATCTTAGGGTATGTGAATCATGTTAAGGTCTGTGCAAGTGCTGGCCCAGTTTTACCTTCAAGTAAAGTTCCCTTCCATGATCCTCACCCATGCAATAAATCCACGTGTCTTCCAGGACACAGTCTTGAAGAAGGACACTGAGCATCTGATAATGTCTGACACAAGCCACTTTCCCCAAGGGCCCTCAACATGGGACCTGGCTACTTTCATCTCCGGCCACCCATCTTTGCCTTCTCTGGGGCTCTTCTCTTCCTAGGCCCTCTGCACAGTCCAGTGAAATCTCCCCATTGATCTTCTCACTCATTGCTTTGGAATTCCCATCCTAAGTTTAACCCAGGGGTTGTGGAAGGGTTGTTAGAAGTGTCTTACTGCCCTGGTGCATACAATGTCAAAATGTTTATCACTACACAAAGTGACAAACATCGTGTCTATCTACCAGTAAGAGGGAACTTCTGCTGTCATTGACCCCTTATCTTCCTTCCTGCTGATTGGATTTCCTAGAAGTGCCCCCTGCATCTTGAGTGTCTCTCATTTTTCCCCCTGATCTCCTGGGTTTTCCTCATCAACTTAATTTCTAATCACCATGACTTCTGGTCTCCTTTCCATCCCTCTCAAGTCCACAAAGCTTGATTGGACAGGGGCAAGGAGAGGCTTAAGTCACAGAGAAGCCAGACTCACAGGATCTCAAGGGTGGAAGGAGGCCTGGGCTGACCTGGTTCATCTCAACCCACTCCCTTCCTCCTTAGTCATGAGTCTGCCCCTCTATGTCATTCCCACCCAGGAATGGAAGAACTGACCTCATGCTGGCCATGTCAACAGCTTAATCCAGCCCCTGCCTCCCATGCCTAGCTTTCTCCTATGTGCCCTTGATTGCCCCGGGAGCCTGGTAGGAGTGAGGGGAGCTCTCAGCACCTGACCCCACTACTGGAACTACAGCCCCATTCAAAGCCCTGGGTGTCCTCTGTCTGGGGACTCACATGGCTGCCTGGCCAGCTCCTCTAAGTTACACAATTGGCCACCCGCCCTTTTGTCTGCCCACAGGCACCCTGATCCCTCTGCACATCTATGCCCTCATAGAAAAGTGCAGCGTGGCCAACCTCACAGTACCCCACCCCTGGGCCCACAGTTCTAATGGGATGCTGTAGGGACCACCCTCCCCCTTGAATGGGCAGTTTTTTAAGTACGGCCTATTCTCTCATGTTTGGACTACCTGTGCTTTTGCCCTAAGAACATGGCCAGACGCCACCCATCCACCTTCATGCCCTTCTTCTTTGGACTGAGGTTAGGAGAGGCCCAATGTCTCCATGCAGTCTCAAGGGATGGTCTTTCCCGAGCAGGCAGCTGGCATTCCCTCTCCCAACCCCAACACACAGGTCAGATTTGTGGCTTCATTCCAGGGGCCCAAACCTCAGGCCAATAATGTAACTCACCTCTCATGTGCAAAGTCCTCCCAATCCCCTGAGTGGAATGAGCAGAACCCTAGAAGAATATGATGGGACATAAACCCACCTCAAGGAAACACATTCTGAGATTTAAGGAGGATAACAGTTAGATGCTTCTGAACCCATATGCTGGGCCTGAGACCAAGAAAGGAGAAGCTAATTCTGATGGACACTTCCACCCTGCCCTAGGCCCTTCCTCCCACCACAAGTCCTCCTCCTCCTTTCTTACTCCCATTATCACTTGGCCTAGGAGTCACTACTTTTTATCCTCACCCAAGGATACATTTATTGATTTATAAAAGAGAGAGAAACATTGATGTGAGAGAGAAACATCTGTTGGTTGCCTCCTGTACATGCCCTGACCAGGGATTGAACTCTCGAACGTAGGTATGTGCCCTGAGCAGGAATCAAACCTCAGAAGGTTTAGGTGTATGGGCCAATGCTCCAAACAACTGGGCCAGGGGTGCACTCATGTTTGATTGTCTGATTTTATTCTGAATGAAAAGGCAGGAGTCCTGGGTCTACCCTCAAATCAATTCCTGAGCTACAACATGAACATAGGCAAATTCCTTGCCCTTTCTGAGCCTCAATTTTTAAATACACACATTAGGGAAAATAGTCCCTCCCCTCTCCTTCCTATTTTTCAAACTGTGGCATAGATCCAACCAGAGCAGAAGTACCAAGCCCTAAGAGAGTGCAGAGCTGTTGAGCCTGCCACAGTTCCTCAGGAAACCTTAGTAGTGCCAGAGATCATCTACCCCTCCATATCCTTCCTGGTGTGAAGACCCTTCACATACTTGTGTTGGAGGCAATAGCCAGAGCTAAGCCATGTTCTAGGCCTTCCATATACTCTCAAAGTGGGTCATAGGAGGTGGAGGGAGAGTGGGAAGGTAGAATTTGGGGATGAAAAAGAGAAAACTCTGATGTGAGGGTAGGGGAGCAAGGTGCCCATTCTAGAATACTCAGCTTCACTGGAGGCAAGAGAAAGTGAAGGGGATGTGAGAGAATAGGGATTGAAGGTCTCCCAAATGCCTGTCATACCACCATTAGGGTCCGACCTCAACTTTTCTATCACCTCCTTCTGCACTTAACAAAGCCTCTCCCAAACCCCTCCTGGCTTCTCTACTTGTACTCTCCATCACTCTCTCTCCTCTACCAATACCCCTCCCTACTCTCTACCATCCACTGTTTATTCATTCAGTTTTGCCTACTCTGTGCCAGGCCTTGTGCTAGACCCTGAGGGTATAGGGGTGAATCAGATCAAATCTCTATGGTCTAGGGGTCATGGTCAATATTGGGAAAGATGAACAAGTAAACAGAAAATGACACCCCCCCATGAAATAACTGCTGAGATACAGAGTAAGAGGCTGATGCAAACTCCTGTTTAGGCTCCCAACCCAGCCTTCGGAGGGAAGGCTTTGGTCTCAGCTTTCCCCTATACAGTAAGCTTCTTGAGGGTAGGGCCTGGGTCTGATTCACCTTTCTGTTGCATCCTTTCTTTTCCTGGGTGTCTTCAAGGTTACTTGGACTTCCTGAGAGAGGAGATCATGGGGGGGGGGGCAAAAATAAGCCTGGGTAACCCTCATCTGAAAGTCAAGTTCATTTCCAGCATCAATCATGGAGGAGAAGCAATTCCTCCGATTGTGAATCAGGGAAGGTACTTAGGATGTAGAAAAGGCAATTATGCCTCTCTCTGAGGCTTAGTCTCTGACATCTGTACCTCGGCTCCCGAACCGTACTGCAGAGCAATACTGTCATAGAAGTTTTTTTAATTTAGGCTTCTACTTGCAATATGCTAACTAGGATCTCCAAAGGCTTTGGGCCAATCAATCTACTCTCCAGGTTGGTTCCAGTGCTGGTGTTCCTTTCCCTGTGGGCAGAAACTTCTGGTCTACATCCCCATGAAGGTAGGAAGCTAAGAGGTGTTCCTGACAATGGGTGTTAAGGTGGTCTCCCCACCCTGAGGTAACTGGGCAGAGCAAGTGAGGATCTGAAACAAAGAAGATGTCACAATTCCTGAGCCAGCTTTTAGGCAAGGCCAGGAGATCCGCAACTTTAGGGGCACAAACAGCTTAGATGGCCTGGGTGGTCTCTGAGTGACAGTACTCATCTCTGCCTTCACTTTCATTTTCTGCCTTAAAATTGAAATCTTTACCTGTACAGAACAAAGAGAATGCTGCTTAAGCTTTAAACAAGATTACCTAATTTTATCAGACTGTCCAGAATTATTTCTTAGATGCTATCGCCTAGCCCTTAGCAGAGCCTCTGTCAGAACCTCTGACGTCAAAACAATGGGAAGGAGTCTGTGGTGCCCTTGGGCTCCAACTTTAAATGCCCCCACCCAGGCCAGCTCAGAAGGTGGATTGAGGGGGAGATCTGGTGGCAAAGCTGAATGGAAACTATTGCTCCCAGGATATCATTTCCCTGCCCTACTAGGGTCTCCTTCCTTGGCCCCAGGAGGCTGGAATGGATTCTCTGAACAAAAACAGGCCATCTTCTTTCTCCACCCCTCCCTCTTCATACCATCTCCCACATACCTCGTGGGCATTGCCAAAGAGCCAGTGGGTGGGGGGCCCTGGGAAGCTGTCCATAGCCCTGGTGAGAAACTGCCTCCGCATCAGCAGACCAATGAGCTTCAGGAAGCCTAAGACCAAGATCAGTCCAGAAGCCCACAGACCCAGGCGGGAGAGGCTCAGGGAGAGCAAGACAGACCCCATGGCTGGAGTTGCAGCTGCCCAGGCTCTTCCTGCTGCTTTCTGGCTCACTTATACTCTACATGCTGGCACTTTGCCTGATCCTTCCCCCATCCAAACCAGCAGCAGCAGCACAGAGTGGGTGGAGCTTCATAAGGCAGAGACAGCAGTTCCAAAAGTCACAGACAACAGAAAAGACAGCCTGGCTCACTCATCTCAACAAAACAGCTGGAGTGAAACCAGGTTTTGGGCTTCACAGAAATCAGAAAATGTATATCATGCCTTGGTGCCTTGGAGGAGCAAACATAAGGCTATCCTTGGAATAATCACTGGAATAACATCTCTCTTTTCCTGTAAGTATCTTCTTGTTTCAGGAGGCTTCTACACATTGTCTCATTTAACCCAAACAAAGCAGTCATAGATACTCACTTTATACCATGTTCCAGATCATGAAACTGAGGCTCAGCTTTGCCTGAGCTTTCCACTTTCCCTTTCAATATAGGCCACTGGGAGGCCTCCACTTATACCAGGCACATGATGCTTTGAGTCCTTTTTGAGAGGCACTGTCACAAACAAGGTTCTAGCCCCAGAAGGGACATCCTGGGTCAGAAAAAGGCCAACTTCACCCCAGGACCTTAGTACAAACTTGACACTAAATAATATACAATACTACTTTCAGGGTGATGAGGAGGATCATCAAATTCAGTTCCTCCTGGATTGATGGAACAAGCCACTTGGGCCCAGAGAACATCAGGAATTGTCCAAAGCCTCACAGCGTGGCAGGTGTAGCCCTCAATTGCACAGCCCAAGTTCTATGAAAGAACAAGGTTTTCCCAGCACCTAGCCTTGCCTGGGGAGAGACTATTTCTTCCTCTTGTCCTGGGTTGTAACACTCAGGGTCCCACAGGAAATATTTCACTGCAGATGTTTCAGATGAAGAGACGTGCATGCAGAGCTCTTTCTAGAGAGATAACAGAACTGAGGAGTCAAATGGTATGGCTTACAGAGACTGGCAATAGTGGAAAACCCACTGACGCTACTAAGCTGAAGGACAAATGGGAGAAGACAGCATCTTGAAGCCTGGGAGGGGCAAATATTGTCAGAGAAATGATGCTGGAAGGGAAGGAGCAGAGAAGAAATGCCCCAGCCCCTTTCCCCTCCCACCCTCCAAGCTCCCAGTGGTGTCTCCTTTCAGCCAAACCCAAGGACAAGCTAGTTGGCAAGGGAGCCTGGGGGAGTTGGCATGCAGCAATCGGCCTCCCAGCAGGGCAGAGAAGAGCAAAGGTTGGACCTGGCATGAAGATGACAGAGGGAAAACCAGAAAACAGGGGGACCTGGAACCCTGATCTTTGAACTCAGATTGCAGGTACTGACTCAGAGAGTGGTACAATGCCGACATGGCCTCCAAATTCTATGCTGAGGAAACACCCTACCCAGTCCTCCCTGAGGCAGGGAAAGCAAAGTGGAAGAACAATAAAAGAAAACCCTAGAGAGTTCTGAAATTACACATTTGTGTTTCTGTGCATTGAGTAGAACATGGAGTGCTTGACTTAATGTGCAAATTATGCAAGGCCCTGGCACAGTACTCCAGGTGGTTAGAGGGCCATCCCAGGACACCAAGGTCTGGGTTTTGATCCCTGGTCAGGGCACCTACAAGAGACAACCAATGAATGCATAAATAAGTGGAACAACAAGTCAATGGCACTCTCTCTCCCTCCAAAAAATAAAGAATCAATTGAAAAAAATGCAAGTCATCAAAGTCAGAGAGTAAGGCTGCAGGAACTGCTATCAGAAGACTTCCATAGTTTATGGTGAGTTTATTTGTTACTGTGGACTCAGCCTGATGGAATCATGGAGTGTTTGGGGAGATCCTGAGGGAGTTCCTACCTGATGAAGGAGCCATGGCTCCTGGGAAAAACCATTGAGGATTCACTTGGGAAGAGACTAAGGCTAGCGTAGAAAATGGTAATTGGACATAACTGTCCTGAGATACACACTTAACTCAGGACAAGTTGCTTAACCTCCCTAAATCTCTGCTGCTAACCTGTCCAACACAGGTTATATTAGTATCTACATCATAAGGTTGTTCAGAAAATTAAACAAATTCACATGTGTAAAGCACCCAGCTTCCACATGGAGTGTTCAGTACAATTAACCTTAATACTCACATAGCTATTTTTGAATGAGCAATGATCAATAAGAGGAGAATGGGTGAGATAACCTCTAGCCTAGATTCTGGGGTTTCTTTGTCTTCCAGATAACCTGCCTCACTGAAATACAGTTGTTTTAGAATAATCCCAGCTGCCTCTGGCTCATATTGTACCTCAGCCTGGGTATGTACAATGGAGGGAGGAGGCTCTGGCTGGGTAATGTGGGATCAGGAAGCCCATAAGGCAAACTTGTTTCATTCAAGAACTACCCAGAAAGGCAAGCCAAACTTCTGCCTCAGGTGTCCTGAGGGCCTTTAGCTCTGGGGTCAGGATCAGGTCCCTGGAAGAAGCAGTTTGAGGGGGGCAGGTCTTTGGTACATTTCAAATTTGGTGCAGGATATAAGGTGGAGACCTAATTTTCCCTTTTTTACATGGACAGTCAATAGTCACATCATCAACTGAGTATTTCATTTCTCCCTAGTGATCTGTAATTCTGCTGTTATCATCCATGACATTTCAATATTGCTGAAACATGAAAAGCAATGCTAGGTATTATACACACACCATATTTCTAAAAACTATAAAACCTATATGGAAGCATGCTCATTTCAGGTTAGGATGTTGTGGAGAAAGAAAAAGAAGAGGAATGATCAGGGTAGGATTTTAGCTGTATCTAACATTTAATTGCTTTTAAAAGAGAAAAAAATCATCTGAAACAATTATGGCAAAATATGCACATCTATTAAATAAAATCTGGAAGGTAGGTACATAGGTTCTGTTCTATTGTTTTCTATATTTTCTGTTTGTTTGAAGCTTGGTCTCATCATTTCAAAGCTAAATTTCAAGTGTCACGTTGGCAGGGATGATGTGTGCAATAGCTCCATGGCAGGGCTGGGGCAGTGCGAGAGCAGCCTCAGATGGGACTTGATGCCCTGACAGGTTCAGAAACAGGTGTTCCTGTGCTGGCCATGGCAGCAGCAGGTGTTCCCTTGAGCTTCTGATGATAGTTATGGGGTCTTCCTGGCTCCAGGAGGGGCCCAGCTGAGCTAAACTCAATCAGATGTGATCTTTTGACCCCAACCAGCTCCTGGAGATTTCCTGTGACAGGCACAGTAGCAGGAAGCCCAGAGAGCAGCAAAGGGCATTCTCACAGACTGGGAAGTTGGGAAATCCTGCCAGTCACTGAAATATTCAAGGAGATATAAAGAAAGTAATGCTACTTCTGCTTGGCTGTTTGAGTGGAAATTGCTAGAAGATCCCACTCCTGGATTCAAGGCCCCTAGCTGAGAATCACTTTCTCAGGCTGAGATGACCCAGCTGGGCAGAACTGAGAATAGAGCTCAGAGTCCTGGCTCCCAGCTGACCTACTGCTGCCAGCTCATCAAGTTCCCAGAAACCCAGTTCCCAGAATCAGGAAGGTTCCAGTTTTTCATTGGGGAGGGATTATTGACTAGAGCTGACAGACCAGTGCTAAGGAAGAAAGACAGCTCTCTCAGCCATGAAGCCCTGGCAGTGTTCTTCAGGATAGGAGAACCCTCCACCAGTGTGCTCTGCCTCCAGTAGCACAGGGGAGAAAGCCCCATCCTGACTCCCAGCTCCATGGCCAATGATCACTCCCTCAGTTCCCTGCAACCTGGGCTGCCAGATCTCCAGAGTTCTAAACAGACAGCCACATTTTCCTTTTATATGAAATCGCACCATTTTAAAAATATTGGCACCTCATGAAATGGAACAAAGTGCAAACACTGTGGAGGCTAACCCTGGGACAGATGGTGCTGAGGGTGCCTGGTCCCTGCCATCTCCCTGTCACAGGCTCCTTACCTACATGATTCCATTAAGCTTAAACAAACTTTTTAAAGATTAACATATAAGCAATACAAACAGGGAGAAATTCATGAAAAGATCTAACCTATACTTGATCAGAATTCCACAACAGGAAGAAAGAGCTCTGAGAAAAGACAATTTGAGGATTTTTAAAAAATTTTTTAATAAGTGGGAATTTGTAGGGCTGATGAAAGACGATAATTTTTAGGATGAAGAAGGTAATAAATTCTAAGTGGGATAACTGAAAAAAATCCACATCGCAAAACATCATGGTGAGTCTGCAGAAAAGCAAAGACAAAGGTGAGGACCAAGAAAGAAATTCAATTAAAGACTTCCTTACCTACAGCAACCCTGAAGCCAGAAGACATAAGTAATATCTTTAAAGCCTAAGAAAAAACAACTTTCAACCTAGATTTGTATGACCTGACAAATGATCTTCCAAATATGAGGAGGAAATAAAGATGTTTTCAGACAAGGAAATGCTGAGAGGTTGTCACCAGCATACTCTACCTGAAGAAGAGTTGAAAAAATACAATTCACAACTGAGGAAGGTAAATCCCACAAGGGAGGTCTGAGTAACAATAGTGAGTAGAAAGCGACAGAAACATGGCTAAATCTAAATAAACATTGGCTGTGTAAAATAACAATCATAAGTTCTTGTGAAATGTTAAAAATATATATGACTAAACTAACTGCTAGTAATGTGGGCAGAAAGAGGGGAAGGTAAGAGTGTTCAAAAGATCTTGAGTTATTCGGGATGGGAAAGTCTTAATTTTACTTTAACTGTGAACTTTGATATATAAAGTATACATATTAAAATGTCTAGGGAACCACTTAAGTATATAATTTAACAAATTTTAAACTTGTAGCTGAGAAATGAAAGGAAATGTTCAATTAATCTAAAGGGAAGCAAGAAAGAAAAGAAAAACAAATATAGAAAAAATGAGAAAAAACACCTTTTATAGAAATAAAGACTAGAAAACACTAAACAAAATGGAAGAAAGATTATATGACCCCATGGGGGAGGGCACTGGATGCGGCAGTGTTGCACCCCCTGAAAGGGGGAGTGTGGGTAACCCTTCAGTGCACACTGAAGACAGTTTTACCAACAGAGCCCGAGAAACAATTAAGGCATCTTAGCCCACCCCCCAACACTGAAAAGTCTCCAAGAGTCTCCCACAAACATGTCCTTCAAGTACTGTTTAAGTGAAAAGCAAAGTACTTGTAATGTAAGTGAAGAAAACAAGTACTCTACATATCCCCACTCAACCTCCAAAACATACTACCCATTCTAGCCAGTGTGCCTGTGAAGATCAGATGCTAAGATTTCATTTGCATAGGTGTAGAAAGAAGGTGCTCCAAGAAGCTGAGTGGATATTTCATTGTGTTTCTCCTGGGCCATATGGAAAGGTGGAGCCAACTGCAGGGACTCACCAAAAAGGCATGGTATCAGACCCTCTGGGGGAAAAAAAACTCTCTGACAGGCACCAAGCACTGCCTGAAGAGAGGGAAGGGACAAGAGAACAGGAACTCACAGTTACAGAGCTCTTACCATGCCAGGCCCATTACACAACCAGCCTGCTAAGTAGGTGTCTCTGAGTTATGAGATGCTGAACTCCCCATCACCGGAAGTGAGCAACCAGAGGTAGGGTTCCAGACATTGGGGTAGAGTAAGAGGGGTTGAATCAATGTCCTCAGAAACTCCTTCCTCTCTAATTCAGGGAACTGAGCTTCACTTCAGCAAAACAGGTCCAAGGGTGGCCCATCTCCAGCAAGGACAACCAAGGATGCTGGGGCAGGTGCAGGTCAGAGCAAGTGATCACGTGGAGTGGCTCAGGTTACAGTAACACCACCCTGTGGTTGGGATCAACCAATTAGATACTATTTAGGATTAGGACAGCTTCCAAAACCTTTGAGATCTCACTCAGTCAGTACCTTGGCTCCCTGCTCAGCCTCCTGCCAGTAGCATGGGAAGGCTTCCATTTCCTCTGTTATTCTTGTGTTACTCTTGGGGCCAGCAAACACAGAGGGACCCCTCAGGGCTACTGATGGGGAGCTGAGTAGGTTGAGGAAAAGAGACATGCTCAGACAAAGGTCCTGTGGATTGTGCAGGGATGGAGGCTGGGCAGTATTTTCCTAACCTGGACCAGACACATCTGAAGGAAATGACTCAGAGGCCAGAGCACAGAACACAGTGAATGGAGGAGAGAGTGGGAGGTGGGGAATGTAAACAGTGAAGATCAACTGTAAATCCCTGGGAGTGTTTGACTTTTAAGGTGGGGAGACTGACAATTTTTAATGCTGAAGGTAAGCTGCTGGTAGAGAATGAGGTTAAGAATTCAGGGCAGAGGGGGCATAACAGGTAGATCCAGGTGCCAAGCATGTAGGAGGTGAGAACTTCAGTGTAGGGTTGGCCGTGCCCAGGAGAGAAGGGGCATGAAGTGGGGTTGGGATGTGGAGGGGGATAAAAAGGCCACTGCTGGATCCTTCTCGGGCAGGAGACATTTTGAAGGCAAAGGGGTGGATACCCCGAATAGGAGAATTGAGCTGAAAATGGTAGCCTTCCAGAGTGGCCTGGGAACAGTCAGAAGGGGCACAGGGCAGGTCTGGGACCCAGCATACTAAGGTAGCTGAAGGAAAGGAGAGCTGGTCAGAACAGGGAGGGCAGTCAGTGAGGACTATGCCAGCTTAGATAAAAATCTGGGTCCTGTGGCCAGCACTGGTCATCTGGCAGGACCTGCTCATTCCTAGCAGAGTGAATCCCCGGTTTCTGATACCTCCTACAGGCCTCCCTTGATAACTGCAATTCCTGCAACAATGCATGGAGCACCAAGTTCTTTATACATGTTGATTTTATTTCCAATCCACACCAGAGGATATGTTTATTTGTTTGAGAGAGAGACAGAAAGGAGTGAGAGGAGAGAGAGAGAAACATCACTGCAATAAAGAAACATCAATTATTGTATACTCTGTGCCCTGAAACTTGGGGCAGAAACTGTCTTCAGGGCCTGAGAACACTGTCCACCCCCACCTCCCTGCTCCCTCTGCCAAAGAAATCCACCCCAGGAAACAACTCAGCCACCTTGCCCAGAGAAACATGGGCTGGGCCTGAGCCTACAGGCCAAGCATTAGGCCGGGCTCCCCTCTGAGGCACCAGAGAAGACAGATCAGAACCATCTGTAGGAAGAACGCTTGATATGATCTGGGGAGGCAGATATGGAGCCAAGGCCTGAACGATAAGTGAGAGATAACCAGACAGAAGGGATTTGGGGAAGGGTATTTCAGGGGGAGGGAACAGAAAAGCAAAGCCTGGAGGTAGAAGAGTAAAGAGGATATTCACAAGTTGCAAGTTTGGGGTAGGTGTAATGAAGCTGCCAGGAGAGGCAGGGTTTAGGAGTAAAGGGGAAAGAGATAGGATGCAGGGACTGAGCAAGACCAGAAACTCTCTCTGTACAAGGAAGAGAATGGCACTGGCTCTTTCAGAAGGAGAGAGTGGAATGAGCAAATAACAGGAGAAGGAACAGAGAGAAAACTATTTGAATCATGGCACTACCTTATCTAGAAGCTAGCAATGGAATTGCACCTCTTAACCTCAGGTTGAAAGCTAAACCCTTGGTCACCCAGGCCTGGCACAAGCTGATTCCTTCAAGTCACTCTGGTGTTCCCTTCCTGCCTGCACCCTGTAGGTCCCTCCACATCTCCTGCTCATCATCCCCAGGACAACCTCTGCAGCTTTTTGTGTTGTTCTCTCTTCTTAGAATGCTCTTGCCAGCTCACATGTCACTTCTTCCAGGAAGTTTTCTGTGGTGCACCCTGCAACTAGTCTCTTTCTATACTCTGCCCTAGGTCTCCAGTGCTGGCTTCCACCATAGCTCTGGTTACACAGTTTTATAATTATATAACAGGAAGGGAGAAAGTGCCATTTTTAAAAGTTATCTGCAATCTTGGCTCAAGAAAAAGATAAAAGAGTTGTCAGGGAAAGAATATATTTTAGATTGCAGAAAGGCCATAAAAAGTATCCTTTCATGAAATTCTCCTGGATACAGGTTAGATGCAAGCTGAGTAGACAAAGACACTTTAAATCTCTGTGTAAGATGCTACTTCCCAGTACTCTGTTATCTCTGTGCACTGCTCTCCTTTCCCTCTGGGTCTCCTCCCTTCCCAGTCCACACTCAGGAAGCTAGACCTGCAGCTCTCAGCAATCAGAGTTAAATTCTCGATTTGGCGATTCAAAATCCCAGTCATTGAGTTGCAAAAATTTGTGCTTTTGAATTTTAAAAGCTGAAGCCCTGAGGGGTGTGGAGCATACCCTGTAACATAGACCATCGTTTTGGAGAAACACATGATCAACCAGAGTGACTCTCCTGCAGCTGAGACCAGAACTGATCTAATGAGAGACAAAGTCATGAGGAAGAGATGACTCCAGTGAGTCCCTGACAAAGGTCCTTGTGTTACTCATGCTGGGGACTCAGAGACAGAAAGGACAGGTGTCTCCCCAGGGTCAAGCCCACAGAAACAACACCCATGTGGCTCTGGAAAGGTGGTGAAGAAGGAGCAGCATGATGCATCTGGGCTGATGGGTCTTAACACCCCCACAGCACAGGAGCAAATGAGTGTTCTGTGCACCCAGGTGAGGTTCAGATGTGGCTGGGAGAGAGTAGAACCTGGAGAGACCTTATGGTTGGTAATTAGGAAGATACCCAAACCCATGTTCTGATAGTAAGTGTGAAACAGAACCACTAACAGGTCTGGGTGTGGCCGTGAGAAGAGACACCCCACATCCAGCCTCAATAGCATTACAGTGACTCATAGACTTGGCACACACCTGGCAGAGGGAGCAAGGGCAGCCTGAAGTGACTGAGGTAAGTACATTTCCGCCTCCTATCAGAAGAATGTTGGAAAAAGTAAATAACTTTAAATGTAGGGAAATAACATTTCATCTCTTTGTTAGGTGGCTCTTATGAAAACAAGAATTAATGTGAATAAAGAGGGTGAGGAGGACAGGGTTGGGGTAGACAGAAAGGCACCAGATGATGGCAGAAAGCTTCAGGCCAAGGGTGTCCAGGACCAGCAAAAATCCCACATGGTATGGACTACCTGTGAAATTGGCCAAAGTGAATTCAATGTGACTCAAGTTTGAGTCCTCATTTGCCTGGTTTGATGCAGCATCTCTCTGTGGCCCCTGATCTTCAACATCACCCCCCCAACACACACACTACACTTGCATGTGTTATGCTGCATGAGGCTGAAGGAGCAAGGGCAATGATGTGTGTAGAACCAAACAGCCAAGAAAGAGGACAGCACCACTGGGACATAGAGTGGTGGCAATCAGGTAGTAGCCAGAGTTCGAGTCCTCTCAAGGGCTTCCTCACTCACATGCCATTCACATGACCCCTGGACTTCAGCTGGGGCTGCTGGCGAGAACATGGCACATAGCCTTTCTGAGTGTCCTGGGCTTTCTCACAACACAGCAACTCCCTTCCAAAACCAAGCTTCCAGAGAGAGAGCCTGACAAAAGTGCCAAAATCTGTAGGATCCAGCCTCAGGCACCCAGCAGCATCACCTCTACCTCATTCTGTTTACCATAAATGAATCACAAAGTCCTGCTCACAAGTTAAGCGGAGTAGAGTTAGACTCCACCTCCTGATAGGGAGACTATCACAGAATTTGCTCACATGTTTAAAACCAACACAAAGACCAAGGGTATGTGCCTTGATTTCACTCAACAAGTTCATTCTGCAGACACTTGTCACCTGGGCCTGCTAACATTGATGCACCAATCCTTCGGAACCAGCAGACCTGGTTCCAATCCCTAGTATACCATTTACTGACGCCATGCCTTCAAGCAAGTGACCTAGTTTCTCTGTCTGGAAAATGGGGACAGACGGCCATTGCTTCCATGCATATTTGTTCTAAACATTAGAAATAATAATAATTGTGACACACAGTAGGTGTTCAGTATAAGCCAGTCATTATATTTGCTTGAAACTCTGCTAAGGCTCTGATATAAAGTGAGGGTGAACCCAAATGAGTCCTGGGCTTTACAATGTTCTGTGTTTCCATGCCACTCTCTGCTGGCTAAAATAGGCGGAGTCCACTGGGAAGATTCACACGATGCTAGACCAGACAGAGCTCCCTGTCTCCACACCCAGGGCAGAAACTGCACACCCCACAACCCCCCAACAGTGGGAATCCCTCCAGAAGCTGCAGGTACAGTATAGCATGTAGATGGCCATGCACCAACTGCGTGGACACTGGATACAGCAACACCTCTCTTAACCTCTGTTTTCTTGGCTATAAAATGGGGGATGATCCCTGCCATGTTTCACACTATTGCTGTGAATTCCAAATGAGATCACATCTGTGGAAGTTTTAGAAAACAGCTACACCACAAGTGTCAATGGCCAAGCACTTTCTGATGCCCTCTCCTCATCATGCTGGGTGCTAGAAGGGAAGATACAAGAAACTGACCCTGCCCTTGATGAGTTTCATTCTGGTGGTCACACTTCAGGCAACTATGGGTGGAATGGGATGGGGACTGTGTGCCTGGAAGAGTCAAGGAAACACCTGCTGCTGCCATTAGCCTGTTCTCAGGACCCAGCTGTTTGGCCCTGAAAAGGCAGAGGTTAAACCCAGGTCCAGGATGACCTGCAGGCTTTTAACCTTTTTATCTCTTGGCATAATCCTTCTTTCTGCTCCTCAAGCCCATCTCACCCAGAGCAGCGAACAGGGAAATGTGGAAGGAGGTCACTAAAGGCAGCTGGGTAAACCCACTGTTATCTCTAAATATAAACCCACCTTGGACTCAGGTAGAGCTCTCAAGAACTCGCTACATTTTCTAATGCCCTCTCATTGTACTTCCCAGACAACCCTTGAGGGAATTGTGCTCACCACCAAAGTTTTGATTTGGCTTCACCTGGCTAAACTTGTTTAATCACCATAGATGGATGTCCACCAGGGAAATTTATCCTGGGCCTCAAAACCTACAAAAATTTTGGAGAACATTGATATTGACAAAGAGTCATGGGGACAGAGAGAGGTTCAGACAGATGCGCAGGTACAAACTGCTAGGGAAACATATATTCTTGGTCCATCCTCAGAATTTAACAACAGGAAAGAATGATTGCTTAACCTAGAAAACTATATAAATGAGCATTTTCCAAACTGGTCTATCAAAAATGCTGATTTCCTGCAAAATGTTAACAAATTTTCTATGAAATAGGATCCCCATGATCAGTTAAACTTGGGAAATTCTAAGTAAAAAGAATTTTGTTGCAAGATGCCTCTGAGCCTTCAATATTCAATGCCTTCAAGAATCTTCAAACAGGATATAATATATGAAGTGTTTCTCAGGTGTATTTGACTGAGGAACTGCTTGTTGAAGACACTTTTATTAACACCTATGGTCAAGTTTCATGAACTACAATGCTGATATCCCTCTGGCTGGTGTGGCTCAGTAGACTGAGCACAGACCTGCAACCTAAAATGCTGATATCTGTGGCTTGGCTTCTGTGGATATCTGTGGCTATGCCTTGGCTTCTAGGGAGCTCAGTGCTAACCATAATGCTTATTCGCATTGCAGGGAATATGTAGCTTAGGCTTGGGGTAAAATTATCTCCCCCAATAATATTTCAGGGCCTCTGGACAAGACATAGCTGTTTTCCATAGCAATAGCAGATAGATGTTGCTATAGAGGGGGGAACTTTCCTTCCACACATGACTATCCTTAGGCTCTAGGCCATTCTCATAGCATGAGCCCTTAAGTCTTACGTCTGGCTATTCCCAGTCACAACAAAAGCTGTATAGCCTTAGGTTGAAGAGGCAGCTTTAACTGGGCTTTTGCAGCCTAAGTCCAGGACCCAAGGATGGGTCTTTGGGGGGACTTGCCCCCACCTTCAGGAATTCCTAGGCTAAAGGCTCACAGTCCATGTGTTGTCAAAATTGGGATTGGGGAGGGAAAGCAGGCTGCTGGGATAGATGGAGATGCAGTGATCTTTGAGGAATCAGAGCTACCTGGTCACTCCTTGGGTACATGGCAAAATCTTAGCTTAGCCCTAGCTGGTTTGGCTCAGTAGATTGAGTGCCAGTGTGTGAACCAAAGTGTTTCTGGTTTGGTTCCCAGTCAGGGCACATGCCTGGGTTACAAGCCAGGTCCCCAGTGAGTGGCCCTCAAGAGTCAACCATACAATGATGTTTCCCTCTCTTTCTCCTTCCCTTCCACTCTCTCTAAAAATAAATAAATAAAATCTTTTTTAAAAAAAGCCTTAGCCCATCTCTCAAATGGCCAGAATTGGTAAGGGCAATCCAAGGATAGTAGCCCCTGTGATGGTGTTACTATACTCTGAACCCTAGCACATTACTGCTGCCAAGGACAGCTGGAGAGACCCAAGAATACAACATGGGCCTCACTATGTTGGAGTGAAAACACTATGTTTCCTGAGGAACTGCTTATTGAAGACACTTTCATTAACATCTATGGTCAGGTTTCATCAACTAAAATGTTGATATCCTTCTGGCTGTTGCAGCTCAGTGGATTGGGCATTTACCTGCAACCTAAAATGCTGATATCTGTGCAATTCCTTTGTGCCTTGGCTTCTAGGGAGCTCAGTGCTAACCATCATGCTTATGGAGACACAGAGCTGTCAGGCTTGGTGCTCAAACCTCTCCCAAACATGAGGAACCCCAGAAGATCTTTCGACACCATCTGGAGACTAAAGGAGGCACCCCCATCATTCCTCTCATCTATTCATTTATTAACTTGCTGGGGAAACAGTAAGAATTGTGACTAAGAGAAAAGTGTCAGAACTCAGGGCTGAGTCCAAACCTAAGCTCTACCTCTTTCTTAGCTATGTGGGCTTTGGCAAGTTACTGAACCTCCCTGGGACTTTCTTTTCTCTTCAAAAAAGGTACACAATAATTGTACCCATCTTGTAGTATTATTGGAAGGATTAAGTAAAACTATTTATGTAAAGTGCATAGCACAGTGCTCAGCACATGGTGATTATTATACTTAAACATTCATCCAAGCCAAGACTTATTGAGGACCATGGATTTAAAGGCCAATCAATCTGTGTCCTCAAACAATTCCCTGGCTAATACAGAAGGCAGTCAAGGGATCAGACAATAATAATACAGTATGGTTGGTGCCAATGGCTGAGGAAAAAACTCTGGGGCTGAGTGAGCACAAAGGAGAGATTTCAGCCCTAATAAGTGAAAAGAACATTCAGACATAAATTATCAGAAAGAGAGAGATAAAGCCATCATTACATTGAGATGATGTTACTGTCCACATGAAATGAAAAACTCCACAGACAAATTGTTAGAATTATTAGGCAAGTTCACAAGGCAGTTGAATATAAAGTTAACATACAAAGGTCATTGCATTTCTATACACCAGCGACAAACAATTGCCCTAAAAACACAATATTTTAAAGATGTTATCTATAATAGCATACAAATTATATAGTACTTAGGCATAATTATACCTAAAGTTGTATAAGGTCTACATGCAAATAATTACAACACTTACTGAGAGATACTTCCTCAACCAAGTGACCAAACACAATGTCACCAGCGCTTCCACAAAGGGCATTGTGTGCCGTCAGATGTGACACACTGAGATGGACATCTCAGTGATACCGTATTCCTGCCCAAAATGTTTGCACTGAATCTAATGATGAGGAAATGCTCACACAATGATTGCTGGTGGAAGTGTATATTGGTACAACAACTCGGAACTCAATTGAAGGACATTTTGCAAAACAACCAGCCTGTCTTTCAAAAATATCATGAAAGATACAATTCACAAAGGTCAGTGACAAGGTGAAAACTGTTCTAGATGAAAATAGAAAAAAGAGACCAGTCATCTAAATACAGTGTGAAATCTTTGATTTGATTCAAATTTGTAAAAACTCAGCTATGACAGACATTAAGGAACAATTGAAGAATTTTTAATATGGGCTGTATATTACAGCAAACAGCAAACTAGTGTACCAGTGTCCAACTTCCTGAATGTGGTCATTATGGTGAGTTCATAGAGAAGAATGAGGTATTTGGAAATTATATGCAGAAATATTTAGAGGTGAAATTTCATCATTTGAAAGTAAGTCACTCTCAGGTGGTTCAGAATAAAAGAACGTGTTAATACATAACTATGGAGAGCTGAAACAAGTGTGCAGAGGGTATGCAAACTTTGCTTTGTCACTCTTGTGGATATTGTATAGGACCCTGATGTTGCTGCAAAAATAGCAGTTGGGAAAAAGCTTTACTGAAAGATATTATAAACAATATCTCTCCCATGTTTCTAAATAGAAATAGTGTTTAATCTTGTTAAGATTAGGTTTAATGCAATCCCAATCAAAATCCCCACAAAGCCTTTTAAAAATTAACCTGGACAAATTTATCATAAATTGATATAGGAGTAGGAAGGGGCAAGAATATCTTAGATGATCCTGAAGAAGAATAGGGAGGAAACAATTGCCCTGCCACTTATCAGAATGTGTTATGATATTATGGTAATTAAAACAGTGAGGTGGTACAATTGGCCAATATGGATTAGAATAGGCATTCCCAAGGAAGACTTATCAGATAATATGACAAAAATGAAAAATGTGAAATTGGATCCATATTTTCACACACACACACATTAGTACATTCAAGATGGACTAAGAACCAATATAAATCATATAGAACCTTAAAAGCAGAGAGAGGAAGATGGCAGCAAGGTAGAAAGGAGCAGATTCCATGTTTCCCTATACATGGGAGAAAACTCTAGCCAATCTTCGGAGGAACAGAACAAACAGCCAACAGTACTGCAGCATATATGAAAATGAGAGACCAAAAATTATAGCAGACACTGAAAAACCAGACGGTAAGGAGAGTGCTTCAGGACAATAAGGTCCCAGGAACCAGCATGGGGACCAGGGCGGCTGCAGACCCATGCCCAGCGCCCGCTGCTGGGTTTGCCACAGAGTCCTTGGGAGAGAGCCAGGTTAACTGCTCCCTCCCCACTCAAACAAGGTTTAAGGAGCACTGGGAGAGACCTGGTTGCTTGAAGTCGAAGAGAGGGGAAAGAAGACTAGGTGGCAAACACAGAGGGGATGTTAGCACCTGAAGAGTCTGTGACACCAGCAGAGTTGAGAATTGGGCCCTGATGGGCCTTGACCCCCAATAGTCACTGGTCTGGCTGGAGAATTGGGCTGTGGGAGAGGCCAGGCCACTGTACAGAGCAGCAGGCTTGAGTAGGAGGAATTTCTCAAAAAGAAAAAGTGAAAGGAGACACACTGTTTGGGGAATTCTCCTGCAGCAATCACTCCGGCCCACTCCCCATGCAGCTGGGCAGTGATCCTGAGGTTGTGCAAAAGGCCCTTTATGCCCCCATAGCACTGGGAAGGGTACACATTCAAGTCCGCAGGACAGAGGCAACCTGGCCAAGTGCATACCCACAACCCAGCCCACAGTGGTAAGCCCAGGGAAAGATCGCTCTGAGGAACACCTGGATCCTGCACCCAAGGGAGAGGCACCAGGCTAGCTCTGGGGAGAGTACAGGTGAGACTGGGTGCAGATCAGGAAGGGAGAAAAGCCATACCAATAGCCCCTGAGCCTGCTGGAGCCAGCAAGACCAGAAAAACTGGTTTGGCCAGTATGAAACTAACAAGAGGTTTGGTGTTTTGGAGGGGTTTTTTTGTTTTGTTTTCTTTTTGTCTATTTTAAGTAACCTTTTATTTTCTAATTTTTATTATTGTTTTATCTTTAAATTCTTCTTTCGTCTTTTTCCCTCTTCCTTGTTTTATTCCTTCTTCCTTTCTCTCCAATTTTATCTCTTCTTCCTCCCTTCTACTGCTTTTTTTTAAATACCCACAAGTGAGACCAAAAAAAAAAAAAAAACAGGAACTGTGAAAAGACCAGAGTTGGACCCAAAAAGGCGCATCCCAACAGCTGAGACAGTGAGAATAATTTCACTTTGCTATTACAGAGAATCAGCAAGTTAGTGCATATTTGTATTACTTTTTTTTTCATTATTCTACAGCTTTTATTTTAATAGTATTTTTGTATCTCTCTTCTTTCTGTATAGTCGTCTTTGCTTGGCTGATTATATTGTATCACTTGAGAGGTTTCCCCTGTTCTCTCTTTCATAGTATATTGCTAATTTACTGTCTTTCACATCACTTGCGTTCCATTAGCACACTACTCAAGGTTCTGTGCTCCCTATTCTTGTTATCCAGATCTCATAGATTCTGTTATATGATTGTTGCTCTAATATTATTGTAAATAATGGCTGTTCCATACAATTGTAAATACTTCACAACACCCCTCCAAGATCTTAGCCCACTTCACACTTTCCTGAACTCTATTACTGTAGTAGTTAACTCTATTCTCTCACATGCTACACCTATTTATTATCCTTTACACTCACCTTACCTCAGAATCTGACATCCCATAACCTCACTGCTTTCTAGATTCAACTCACAATCTTTCCTTCCACAACAAGAGTTTTATCTTCTTTCCATCCTTTCTAAAAATCAGCTAGTTGGGTGGAAGATCACAATTAACATTATACATAGACAACAGATCTCCTATCTCTTCTCTACCAACTGCTACTTTAAATATCATAGAATACTCTCTTGCTGTCTTAAAGCATTTTGTCTTCCCCCTCCAAATGATTACAAAAAAAAGAAGTTGGAAGGGGTGGACACCAGGATACCCACTGGAAGAGGAAGCCCAACAACAAAGGAAACACCAACAGATAATAACAGAAGAAAGTGAGGGAGGGAGTAGAAACTGCACAAACCTCAATCCAGGACCTATCTGGAAATACAACTAAATAGTGGAGAAACTACCCAGTACAAACAACTGAACAAGAGCAAGAGAGAACCCTCAAAACCTTGTACACACAGAAGATCCAGCTTCAACAAAACTTGCACTCACAAGCACAAAAAATACAATAGGTGTTGGAAAGAGTGACCCTCAGTTAAGGAGCTGGTGGGGAGGACACACCAAAGAAAGACCCAATAACAATCAAAACCCAAAGACAAACACAGAGCCAACTTAAACAACAGCCCAAGACTAATCAGCTCAGGAGATCAAGGGGACTGTACCACTGCATATAACATGTATTTTGCCACAGAAGTTCACACCATAAACCCAGGAGTCAATTTAAGAAGCTGAGGCCAATAAGAAGAGTCTCACAAACAATGGGAAGACAAAGAAACAATCCCCAAAGGAAAGGAAAGGAGGAAGCCTCAGGAAGAATGCTAAAAGAAGTAGAGGCAACTCAACTATCAGATACTGAGTTCAAAGCAATGGTTATCAAGAAACTCAATGAACTCACAATGAGCTACCAGAAACTACAGGGAACTACAATGAACTCACTGCAAACTATATCAGCATAAAAAAGGAAATAGAAACTATCAATAAGGGCCAAAAGGAAGTAAAGAATGCAATTTCTTAACTGAAGAACACAGTAAAAGGAATCAAAAAAAGCCTCGATGAAGCAGAAGATTGGATTAGTTAGCTGATGGACAAAGTAGAAAAAAAACACCCAGAAAGAGGAAGAAAAGGAAAAGAGGCTCAGAAAGAATGAAGAAGGATTAAGAGAAATGCAAGACAATATGAAACATAATAATACCATATAATAGGGATGTCAGAAGAAGAAGAGCAAGGGATAGAAAACCTATTTGAAAAAGTAATGATGGAAAACTTCCCTAATTTGATGAGAGAAAAAGTCACACAAATCAAGGAAATGCAGAGTCTCAATCAAGATGAACCCAAAGAGGCCCTCTTCAAGACACATCATAATTAAAATGGCAAAATTCCAAGACAAAGAGAGAATCTTAAAGGCAGCAAGAAAAAACAGGAACTAACATACAAGGGAGCCCCAATAAGACTAGCAGTTGACTTCTCAATGGAAACCACCAAGCCAGGAAAAAAATGGCAAAAAATACTCAAAGTACTGAAAACCAAGGGCCTGCAACTGACACTACTCTTTCCAGCAAGGCTCTCAATTAAAATGAAAAGCCAAATAAGGCGCTTCCTAGATAAAACAACCCTCCAGGAATATTTCCTCCAAACCAGCTCTGCAAGAGATGCTACAGGGTCTGCTTGAAGAACAGGAAGAAAAACAGTGACAGAGAGAGGAACACGGGTACAAAAAAATGGCTATGGATACATACCTATCAATAATAACCTTAAATGAAATGGATTAAATGCCCCAATCAAAAAACATAGAATAGCGGAATGGATAAGAAATCATGACCCACACATATGCTGCCTACATGAGACCCACCTCAGAACAAAGGACATACATAGACTGAAGTGAAGGGCTGGAAACAAATATTCCAAGCAAATGGAAAAGGAAATAAAGCTGGGGTAGCAATACTCATATCTGCCACAGTTCTTCTGGAAACCTTACTAGTGCCAGAGATCATCTACCCCTCCATATCCTTCCTGGTGTGAAGACCCTTCACATACTTGTGTTAGAGGCAATAGCCAGAGCTAAGCCATGTTCTAGGCCTTCCACATACTCTCAAAGTGTGTCACAGTGGGTGGTGGGAGAGTAGGAAGGTGGAATTTGAGGGTGAAAAAGAGCAAACTCTGATGTGAGGGTAGGGGAGCAAGGTGCCCATCCTAGAGAACCCAGCTTCACTGGAGGCAAGGGAGAGTGGAGGGGCTGTGAGAGAATAGGGATTGAAGGTCTCCCAAATGCCTGTCATACCACCATTAGGGTCTGACCTCAACCTTTCTATCACCTCCTTCTGCACTTAGTAAAGCCTCTCCCAAACTTCTCCTGGCTTCTCCACTTGTACTCTCCATCACTCCCTCTCCTCTACCAATACCCCTCCCTACTCTCCACCATCCACTGTTTATTCATTCAGTTTTGCCTACTCTGTGCCAGGCTTTGTGCTAGACCCTGAGGGTATAGGGGTGAATCAGACCAGATCTCTATCCTCTAGGGGCCATGGTCTACACTGGGAAAGGTGAACAAATAAACAGAAAATGTCACCACAGTGAGACAAGTGCTGATATACAGAGCAAGAGGGTGATGTGAACTCCTGGTTAGGCACCTGTCCCAGCTCAGGTCAGGGAAAGATTTGATCTCAGCTTTCCCCTCTACACAGTAAGCTTCTTGAGAGCAGGGCCTGGGTCTGATTCACCTTTCTGATGCATCCTTTCCTTTCCTGGGTGTCTCCAAGGTTACTTGGACTTCCTGAGAGAGGAGATTATGTGGGGCAAGAATAAGCCTGAGCAATCCTCATCTGAAGGTCAAGTTCATTTCCAGCATCAATCATGGAGGAGAAGCAATTCCTCAGACTGTGAATCAGGGAAGGTACTCAGGAGGTAGAAGAGGCAATTATGCCTCCCTCTGAGCCTTAATCTCTGGCATCTACACCTGGGCTCCCAAACCTGGCTGCAGAGCAATACTGTCATAGAACTTTTTAAATTCAGGCTTCTACTTGCAATATGCTAACAAGGATCTCCAAAGGCTTTGGGCCAAACAATCTACTCTCCGGGCTGGTCCCAGTGCAGGTGTTCCTTTCCCTGTGGGCAGAAACCTCTGGTCTAGGTCCCCATGAAGGTATGAAGCTAAGAGGTGTTCCTGACAATGGGTGTTAAGGTGGTCTCCCCACCCTGAGTTAACTGGGCAGAACAAGTGAGGACCTGAAACAAAGAAGATGTCACAATTCCTGAGCCAGCTCTTAGGCATGGCCACAAGAACCTCACCTTTGTGGGAACAAACAGCGTAGACGGCCTGGGTGGTCTTTGAGTGACAGGACTCATTTTCTGCCTTCACCTTCATTTTCTGCCTTAAAATTGAAATCCTTACACTTCACAAAACAAAGAGAATGCTGATTAAGCTTTAAACAAGATTACCTAATTTTGTCAGACTATCCAGGATTTTTGCCCCTATGCTACCACCAAGCCCTTAACAGAACCTTATCTGAACCTTGAACTTCAAAACAATGGGGAGCAGTCTGCTGCCTACATGGGAAGGTCACAACCTTAAATTGCCCCCACCTAGGCCAGCTCAAAAGGTGGACTGAGGGGGAGATTGGGTGGCAAAGCTGAGTGGAAACCATGGCTCCCAGGATATCACTTCCCTGCCCTACTTGGGTCTCCTTCCTTGGCCCCCAGGAGACTGGGATGGATTCTCTGAAGAAAAAGAGGCCATTTTCTTTCTCCATTCCTCCCCCTTCATACCACCCCTCATCACGTACCTCGTGGGCATGGCCAAAGAGCCAGTGGGTAGGGGGCCCTGGGAAGCTATCCATAGCCCTGGTGAGAAACTGCCTGCGCATCAGCAGACCAATGAGCTTGAGGAAGCCTAAGACCAAGATCAGTCCAGAAGCCCACAGACCCAGGCGGGAGAGGCTCAGGGAGAGCAAGACAGACCCCATAGCTGGAGTTGCAGCCACCCAGGCTCCTCCTGCTGCTTTCTGGCTCACTTATACTCTACATGTTGGCACCTTGCCTGATCCTTCCCCCTGCCAAACCAGCAGGAGAAGTACAGAGGGTGGAGCTTCATAAGGCAGAGAAAGCAGCCCAAAAAGTCACAGACTACAGCAGAAACAGTCTGGCTGACTAGTCTCAAAACAGCTGGAGAGAATCCAGGTTGCAGGCTTCAAAAAAATCACACAAGGGATATCATGCCTTATTTCCTTGGTAAAATCACTGGCATAACAACTGCCTTTTCATATAAGCACCTTGCTGTTTCAGGAGGCTTCTACACACTGTCTCATTTAACCCAAATGAGGCAGTCATAGATACTCACTCTATGCTCATTTTCCAGATAATGAAACGGAGGCTCACCTTTGCCTGAGCTTTCTCCTTTCCCTTTCAATATGGGCTACTGGGAGGCTTCCACAAATGCCAAGCACATGATGCTTTGAGTCTCCTTTTGAGAGGCACTATCAGGAACTAGGTTCTAGCTCCAGAAGAGACATCCTGAGTCAGAAAAGGGCCAACTTCACCCCAAGACCATAGTACAAACTTGACACTAAAGAACATACCATACTACTTTCAGGGTGGTAATGGTAAGGAGGATCATCAAATTCAGCCCCTCCTGGATTGATGGAACAAGCCACTTGGGCCCAGAGAAGGTCAGGGAATTCTCCAAAGCCTCACAGTGAGGCAGGTGTAGCCCTCAATTGCCCAGCCCAAATTCTGTTAAAGAACAAGGTTTTCTCAGGTCCCAGTATTGCCTGGAGAGAGTCTGCTATTTCTCCTCCCTGTCCTGGGTTGTAACACTCAGTGTCCCACAGGAAACAATTTACTACAGGTGTTTCAGATGAAAAGGCATGGATGCAGGGCTGTATCTGGAGAGATAACAGAACTGAGGAATCAAATGGTGTGGCTTACAGAGACTGGCAACAGCAGCAAACCATTGGCATCACTTAGCTTTGTCTGCCAGCAGGGCAGAGAAGAGCAAAGGCTGGACCTGGCATGGAGATGGCAGAGGGAAAACCAGAAAACAGGTGGGACTGGAACTGAGATCTGTGAACTCAGATCACAGGTGCTGACTCAGAGAGTGGTAGAATGCCAACATGGCCTCCACACCTATGCTGGGGAAACACCCTACCAATCCTCCCTGAGGCAGGGAAAGCAAAGTGAAAAAACAATAAAAGGAAACCCAAGAGAGTTCTGAAATTGCACTTTTGTGTTTCTGCACATTGGGTAGAACATAGAGTGCTCCACTTAATGTGCAAGTCATCCAAGGCCCTGGCTCAGTACCTCAGGGGTTAGAGGGTATACCAATACACCAGGGTCTGGGTTTTGATCCCCAGTCAGGGCACATACAAGAAACAACCAGTGAATGCATAAATAAGTGGAACAAGAAATCACTATTGCACTCTCTCTCCCTCTCAAAAAAAAATAATAAAAAAATGCAAATCATGCAGGTCAGAGAGTAAGGCTGCAGGAACTGCTATCAGAAGACTTCCATAGTTTATGGTGAGTTTATTTGTTACTGTGGACTCAGCCTGATGGAATCATGGAGTGTTTGGGGAGATCCTGAGGGAGTTCCTACCTGATGAAGGAGCCATGGCTCCTGGCAAAAACCATTGAGGATTCACTTGGGAAGAAACTAAGGCTAGCCTAGAAAATGGTAATTGGACATAACTGTCCTGAGATACACACTTAACCCAGGACAAGTTTCTTAACCTCTCTGAATCTCTGCTGCTAACCTGTCCAACACAGGTTATATTAGTGTCTACTTCATATGGTTTGGAAGATTAAAGAAGTTAACATGGGTAAAACACCCAGCTTCCACATGGAATGTTCAGCACAATTAAACTAAATATTCACATAGCTGTTTTTGGATGAGCAATGATCAATAAGAAGAGAATGGATGAGAAAACTTTAAGCTTAGATTCTGGAGTTTCTTTGTCTTCCAGAAAACCTGCCTCACTGAGATACACTTGCTTTAGAATAATCCCAGCTACCCCTGGCTTGTATTGTACCTAGGCCTAGGCATGTACAGGTGGAGGGAGGAGGCTCTGGCTGTGGAATGTGGGTAGGGCAGGCGAGATCAGGAGGCCCAGAAGCCAACCTTATTCCATTCAGAAACTACCCAGGAAGGCAAGCCAGACTTCTGCCTCAGTGGTGTCCTAAGGGCCTTTAGCTCTGGGGTCAGGATCAGGTCCCTGGAAGAAGCAGTTTGGGGAGTACAGGTCTTTGATACATTTGAAATTTGGTACAGGATATAAGGTAGAGATCTAATTTTCCAGTTTCCATGTGGACAGTCAATAGTCACAGCACCATCTATGTATTTCATTTATCCCTACAGGTCTGTGTAATTCTGCTGTTATCATCTATGACATTTCAATATTGCTGACACATGAAAGGCAATGCTAGGTATTACACACACACCGTATTTCTGAAAACTATAAAACCTGTATGGAAGAATGCTTATTTCAGGTTAGGCTGTTGTAGAGAGAGGAAAGGAAGAGGAATGATCAGGGTAGGATTTTAGCTGTATCTAACATTTAATTGCTTTTAAAGAGAAAAAGTCATCTGAAACAATTACGGCAAAATATTCACATCTATTAAATAAAATCTGGAAGGTAGGTACATAGGTTCTGTTCTATTGTTTTCTATATTTTCTGTTTGTTTGAACCTTGGTCTCATCATTTCAAAGTGAAATTTAAAGTATTACCTTGGCAGGGATGACATGTGCACTAGCTCCATGGCAGGGCTGGGGCCATGCAAGAGCAGCCTCAGATGGGACTCAGTGCCCTGACAGGTTCAGAAACAGGTGTTCCTGTGCTGGCGATGGCAGCAGCAGGTGTTCCCTTGAGCTTCTGATGATAGTTATGGGGTCTTCCTGGCTCCAGGAGGGGCCCACCTGAGCTGAACTCAACCAGAAGTGATCTTTTGACCCCAGCCAGCTCCTGGGGATTTCCTGAGACAGTCACAGTAGCAGGATGCCCAGAGAGCAGCAAAGGGCATTCTCACAGACTGGGAAGTTGGGAAATCCTGCCAGTCACTGAAATATTCAAGGAGATGTAAACAAAGTAATGCTACTTCTACTTGGCTGTTTGAGTGGAAATTGCTAGAGGATCCCACTCCTGGATTCAAGGCCCCTGGCTGAGAACTACTTTTGCAGGCTGAGATGACCCAGAGGGACCTAGGCAGAGCTGGGAATAGAGCTCAGAGTCCTGGCTCCCAGATGACCCACTCCTGCCAGCTCATCAAGTACCCAGCAACCCACAGTTCCCAGAATCAGGAAGGTTCCAGTTTTTCATTGGGGTGGGATTGTTGACTAGTGTTGACAGGTCAGTACTAAGGAACAAAGAGAGCTCTCTCAGCCATGAAGCCCTGGCAGTGTTCTTCAGGATGGGAGAACCCTCCACCAGTGTGCTCTGCCTCCAGTATCACAGGGGAGAATGTCCCATCCTGACTCCCAGCTCCATGGCCAATGATCACTCCCTCAGTTCCCTGCAACCTGGGCTGCCGGATCTCTGGAGTTCTAATCAGACAGCCACATTTTCCTTTTATATGAAATTGCTCCATTTTTAAAATATTGACACCTCATGAAATGGAACAAAGAGCAAACACTGGGATAGATGACTCTGAGGATGCCCACTCCCTGACATCTCCCTGCCAAGTGCTCATTACCTACACGACTCCATTAGGCTTAAACAAACTTTTTAAAGATTAAAAATATAAGCAAGGAATAAACTTAAAGAATATCAAAGTATATTTGGAAAGAAATCAAATGTAACTTCTAGATATGAGAAATATTGAATTAAAAATTGAATTGATAGCTTTAATAACAGATTAAGCCAAAGAGAATTAGAAACTAAGACATAAGTATAAGGCAATTGTTTTAATAAGACACAAAGAGAGAAAAAGAATGCATGATATTGGTTCATAAGCAGGGAGAAGTGATCTGGGAAGTGAGACAGACCATGTAATCCAGGGTTCTAGCGCGGGGAAATGAAGCCTCAAAACCTCTGGTGTAAAAATCTGTGGGTATTGTGGTGGTGGGAGAAATTCCCAGCCTCATAGAGGAGTTCACTGGAGAGACCCACAGGGTTCTGGAATGTACACCAAACCACCTACCTGGGAATCAGCACCAGAAGGGCCCAGTTTACTTGTGGGTAGTGGGGGAAGTGATTGAAAGCTGGCAGACAGCTAAGCAAGCAGCACTGTTCCCTCTCAGAACCCTCCCCTGACACACAGCTCCACAGTGCAGTGATGTGGGTTGCCCCAACTTGGTGAATACCTCAGGCTCCTCCCCGTACCACATAACAGGTACACCAAGGGGAAAAAAAAAAACCCATATGAAAGAACAAATCAAAGCTCCAGAAAAAAAAATACAACTAAGTGGCAAAGAGATAGCCAGGCTATCAGATGCACAGTTCAAAACACTAGTAATCAGGATGCTCACAGAAATAGTTAAGTATGGTCACAAACTAGAGGGAAAAGTGAAGGCTATAAAAAGTGAAATAAAGGAAAATGTACAGGGAACCAACAATGACAGAAAGGAAGCTGGTACTCAAATCAATGGTTTGGAGCAGAAGGGAGAAATAAACATTTAACCAGAACAAAATGAAGAAACAAGAATTCAAAAAAATGAGGAGAGGCTTAGGACTCTCTGGGACAACTTTAAACATTCTAACATTCAAATCATAGGGGTGCCAGAAAAAGAAGAGGAAGAGCAAGAAATTGAAAACTTATTTGAAAAAATAATAAAGGACAACTTCCCCAATCTGGCAAAGGAAATAGACTTCCAGGAAGTCCAGGAAGCTCAGAGAGTCCCAAAGAAGTTGGACCCGAGGAAGCACACACTAAGGCACATCATCTTCACATACCCCAAAATTGAAGATAAGGAGAGAATCTTAAAAGCAGCAAGAGAAAAGGAGACAGTTACCTACAAAAGAATTCCCATAAGACTATCAGCTGATTTCTCAAAAGAAAATGTACAGGCAAGAAGGGGCTGGGAAGAAGTATTCAAAATCATGAAAGGCAAGGAAGGACCTACATCCAAGATTACTCCATCCAGCAAAGCTATCATTTAGAATGGAAGGGCAGATAAAGTGCTTCCCAGATAAATTCAAGTAAAAGGAGTTCATCATCACCAAGCCCTTATTATATGAAATATTAAAGGGATTCATCTAAGGAAAATAAAATGATCAAAAATATGAACAGTGAAATAACAACAAACTAACAATTATTAAAAACTGAACCTAAAAGAAAACAAAAACAAACTAAACAAACACTTAGAACAGAAACAGAATCACAGAAATGGACATCATATGGAGGGTTAAGAGTGGAGGGGGGGAGGGGAGAAAGGGGGGAAAGATACAGGGAATAAGTAGAATAAATGGTAGGTACAAAATAGACAGGGGGAGGTTAAGAATAATATAGGAAATGAAGAAGCCAAAGACCCTATATGTACAACCCATGGATATGAACTAAGGTGGGGGGCGTAGAATGTGGGTGGGAGGGACTGTGCATGGCTGAAGGGAATTAAGGGGGGCAATGGGACAACTGTAATAGCATAATCAATAAAATAAATTTTAAAAATAAAGTTATGGGGAAAAATAAAGAAACAGGGAGAAGTTAGTGAAAAGGTCTAACCTACACTTGATCAGAATTCTACAATAGGAAGAGAGAGAGCTCAGAGGAAAGACAGTTTGGGAAATTATTTTTTTATTATTAATAAGTGGGAACTTGTAGGGGTGATGAAAGATAATATTTTTTAGGATGAAGAAGGTAATAAATTCTACATGGGATAAGTGAAAAAAAATCCAGATCTCAAAACTTCATGCTGAGTCTGCAAACCAGCAAAGACAAAGGTGATGACCATGAAAGGAAGACAATTAAAGACTTCCTTACCTACAGCAACCCTGAAGCCAGAAGACATAAGTAATATCTTTAAAGCCTAAGAAAAAACAACTTTCAACCTAGATTTGTATGACCTGACAAATGATCTTCCAAATATGAGGAGGAAATAAAGATGTTTTCAGACAAGGAGAAGCTGAGAGTTTGTCACCAGCAGACTCTACCTGAAGAAAAGTTGAAAAAATACACTTCACAGCTGAGGAAGGTAAATCCCACAAGGAAGGTCTGAGTAGCAATAGTGAGTAGAAAGCGGCAGACACATGGCTAAATCTAAATAAACATTGGCTGTGTAAAATAATAACCATAAGGTCTTGTGAAATGTTTTTAAAAAGAGATAACTAAACTAATTGATAGTAATAATATGTGGAGAAGGAGGAGAAGGTAAGGCTGTTCAAAGGTCTTTGAATTATTTGGGATGGGCAAGTCTTAATTTTACTTTAACTGTGAACTTTGATATGTAAAGTATACATATTAAAATGTGTAGGGAGCCACTTAAGAATATAATTTAACAAATTTTAAACTTGTAGCTGAGAAATGAGGGGAAATGTTCAATTAATCTAAAGGAAAGCAAGAAAGAAAATGAAAATAAATATAGAAAAACTGAGAAAAAACACCTTTTATAGAAATAAAGACTAGAAAGCACTAAACAAAATGGGAGAAAGAGGATATGACCCCCTGGGGGAGGGTAGTGGAGGGGGGCAGTGTTGCACCCCCTGAAAGGGGGAATGTGGGGAACTCTTAAGTGCACACTGAAGACACTTTTGGTGACAGTGCCTGAGAAGCAATTAGGGCATAGTAGCCCACCCCCCAACACTGAACAGTCTCCAAGAGTCTCCCACAAACATGTCCTTCAAAAGTACAATTTTTTTGTTTCTTTTTTTAATCATTGTTCAAATACAGTTTTCTCCTTTTTACTCCCAATCCATTTCCCCTTCCCACCCCTCCGCACTTCCCTCCCATTACCACCCTCCTCTTAGTTTATGATCATGTGTCCTTTAAGTTTGTTCCTGTGAACCTTTCCCACTGTCCCCTTAAATTCCCTCTACATTCCCCTGTGGTCACTGTCAGCCTGCCCTCTGTTTCAGTGTCTTTGGTTACATTTTGTTTGTTTCTTTGTTTTGTTATTTAGGTTCCTGTCAAAGGTGAGATCATATGGTATTTGTCTTTCACTGCCTGGCTTGTTTCACTTAGCATAATGTTTTCCAGCTCCATCCACGCTGTTGCAAAGGGTAGGAGCTCCTTCTTTCTTTCTGCTGCATAGAATTCCATTGTGTAAATGTACCATAGTTTTTTGATCCATTCATTTACTGATGGGCATCTTGGTTGCTTCCAGCATCTAGCTATTGTAAATTGTGCTGCTATGAACATTGGGATGCATAGGTTCTTTTGAATTGGTGTTTCAGGATTCTTAGGATAGAGTCCCAGCAGTGGAATTGCAGGGTCAAAAGGCAGATCCATTTTTAGTTTTCTGAGGAAGTTCCATACTGCTTTCCATAGTGGTTGTACCAGTCTGCAGTCTCACCAGCAGAGCACTAGGGATCCCTTTTCTCCACAACCTCTCCAACACTTGTTGTTTGTTGCTTTGTTTATGATGGCCATTCTGTCTGGTGTGAAGTGGTATCTCATTGTGGTTTTAATTTGCATCTCTCTGATAGCTAGCGATATTGAACATCGTTTCATGTGTCTTTGGATTTTCTGTATGTCCTCCATGGAGAAGTGTCTGTTCAAGTCCTTTGCCCACTTTTTAATTGGATTCCTTGTCTTCTTAGAGTACAGTCTTGTAAGATCTTTATATATTTTGGAGATTAAACCCTTGTCTGAGGTATCATTGGCAAATATGTTTTCCCATACAGTTAGTTCTCTTTTAATTTTGATACTGTTTTCTTTGGCTGTGCAGAAGCTTTTAATTTTGATGAGGTCCCATTTGCTTATTCTTTGCTTTATGTCCCTTGCTCTAGGGGACATGTCAGTAAAAAAGTTTCTTCGTGAAATATCTGAGATTTTCCTACCTATGTTCTCCTCTAGGATTTCAATGGTGTCACCTTTTATATTTAAGTCTTTTATCCACCTTGAATTTATTTTTGTATATGGTGTAAGTTGGTGCTCAAGTTTCATTTTTTTGCACGTGGCTGTCCAGTTCTCCCAACACCATTTGTTGAAGAGGCTATTTTTACTCCATTTTGTATTGCTGCCTCCTTTGTCAGATATTAATTGACCATAGAGACTTGGGTTTATTTTGGGCTCTCTGTTCTGTTCCATTGGTCTATATGCCTGTTTTTATGCCAGTACCAAGCTGTTCTGATTATAGTGGCCTTGTAGTATAGTTTAGTGTCGGGTATTGTGATCCCTCCTACTTTACTCTTCTTTCTCAAAATTGCAGCAGCTATTGGGGGTCATTTATGGTTCCATATAAATTTTTGAAGTGTTTGTTCTATGTCTGTGAAATATGCCACGGGTACTTTAATAGGAATTGCGTTGAATGTATAAATTGCTTTGGGTAGTATGGACATTTTGATGATATTAATTCTTCCAATCCATGAACACGGTATATGTTTCCATTTGTTTGTGCCTTCCTTGATTTCTTTCCTGAGTGTTATATAGTTTTCTGAATACAGGTCTTTTACCTCTTTGGTTAGGTTTATTCCTAGATATTTTATTTTTCCTTTTTCGCTATTTCAAATGGGATTTTTTTCCCTTGATTTCTGCTTCTGCTGTTTCATTGTTGGTGTACAGAAATGCCTTTGATTTCTGGATATTGACTTTGTATCCCGCTGTTTTGCCAAATTCATTTATTAGGTCAAGCAGTTTTTTGGTAGAGTCTATAGGATTTTCCATGTATACTATCATGTCATCTGCAAACAGTGACAGTTTTGTTTCCTCCTTTCTGCTTTGGATGCCTTTTATTTCTTTTTTCTTGTCTGATTGCTGTGGCTAAAATTTCCAGTACTATATTGAACAGAACTGGTGAAAGTGGACAGCCTTGCCTTTTTCCTGATCTTAGTGGAAAAGATTTTAATTTTTGCCCACTGAGTATGATGCTGGCTGTAGGTCTCTCATATATGGCCTTTATTATGTTGAGGAATGTTCCCTCTATTCCCACTTTGCCAAGTGTTTTTATCATGAATGGGTGCTGTACCTTGTCAAATGCTTTTTCTGCATCAACTGATATAATCATGTGGTTTTTGTCTTTGCTTTTGTTTATGTGATGTATTACATTTACTGACTTGCGAATATTGAACCATCCTTGCATCCCTGGAATGAATCCCACTTGGTCATGGTGTATGATCTTTTTGATGTATTGTTGGATGCGGTTTACCAGTATTTTGTTGAGGATTTTAACGTCAATGTTCATCAGTGATATTGGCCTGAAGTTTTCTCTTTGTTGTGTCTTTATCTGGTTTTGGAATTAGGATGATGTTGGTCTCATAAAAAGAGTTTGGGAGACTCCCATCTTTTTGGATTTTTTGGAATAGTCTGTGAAGGATAGGGGTTAGCTCTTCCTTAAATGCTTTGTAGAATTCTCCTGTGAAACCATCTGGTCCAAGGCTTTTGTGTGTTGGGAGTTTTTTTATTACTGCTTCAATTTCTTTTGTTGTTATTGGTCTGTTCAGGCTTTCTGCTTCTTTTTCATTAAGTTTTGGAAGGTTATATTTTTCTAGAAATATTTCCATTTCATCTAGGTTTTCAAATTTCTTGGCATACAGTTCTTTGTAGTAATTTCTTACAATCCTTTGTATTTCTGTGGTATCTGTTGTAGTATCTCCTCTTTCATTTCTGATTGTGTTTATTTGGGTCTTCTCTCTTTTTTTCTTGATGAGTCTGCTTAAGGGCTTGTCGATTTTGTTTATCTTTTCGAAGAACCAGCTCTTGGATTCATTGATCCTTAGAATTGTGCTTTTAGTCTCTATGTCATTTAATTCTGCTCTGATCTTGGTTATTTCCTTCCTTCTGCTTGCTCTGGGCTGCCTTTGTTGTTGTTCCTCAAGTTCTTGTAGACTAGGGTTAGGTTGTTTGTTTGGAATGTTTCTAACCTTTTTAGGTGGGCCTGTATCGCTATGAACTTCCCTCTCAGGACTGCCTTGGCTGTGTCCCATAAGTTTTGGGTTGTTGTGAGTTCATTTTCATTTGCTTCCAGAAACATTTTGATTTCTTCCCTAATGTCATTCTTGACCCCTTCAAAAGTACAATTTAAGTTAAAGCAAAGTACTTGCTGTGTAAGGGCAGAAAATAAGTACTCTACATATCCCCACTCAATCTCCAAAACACATCACCCACTCCAGCCAGTGTGCCTGTGATCAGATGCTAAGATTTCATTTGCATATGCATAGAAAGAAGGTGCTCCATGAAGCTGAGTGGATCTTTCATTGGGTTTCTCCTGGGCCATATGGAAAGGTGGAGCCAACTTCAGGGACTCATCAAAAAGGCATGGTATCAGACCCACTGGGGGGTAAAAACTCTCTGACCTGCAGCAAGCACTGCCTGGAGAGAGGGAAGGGACAAGAGAACAGGAACTCACAGTTACAGAGCTCTTACCATGCCAGGCCCATTACACAACCAGCCTGCTGGGCAGATACCTCTTAGCTATGAGATGGTGAGCTCCCCATTATTGGAAGTGAGCAAGCAGAGCCAGCATTCCAGACGTTGTGGTAAAGGAAGAGGAGTTGAATCAATGTCCACAGAAACTCCTTCCTCTCTAATTCAGGGAACAGAGCTTCACTTCAGCAAAACAGGCCCAAGAGTGGCCCCATCTCCAGCAAGGACAACCAAGGACACTGGGGCAGGTGCAGGTCAGGCAAGTGATCACGTGGCCTGGCTCAGGATATAGTAACACCACCCTGTGGGTGGGCTCAACCACTTAGTTACTATTGAGGATTAGGACAGCTTCCAAAACCTTTGAGAGCTCACTCAGTCAGTACCTTGGCACCCTGCTCAGCCTCCTGCCCTGACCTGGGAAGGTTTCCCTGGCGCCAACAAACACAGAGTGGCACTCAGTCCTGCTGATTTGATGCTGAGTAGGTTGAGGAAAAGAGACGTGCTCGGAACAAAGGTCCTGTGGATTGTGCAGGGATGGAGGGTGGGCAATGCCTTGCTAACATGGGCTAGAGACACGTCTGGGAAATGACTCAGAGGCTAGAGCACACAACACAGAGGATGGAGGAGGGAGTGGGAGGTGAGGAATGTAAACAGTGAAGGTCAACAGTAAATCCCTGAGAGTGTTTGACTTTTAAGGTGGGGAGACTGAGCATTTTTAATGTTGAAGGGAAGATGGTGGTAGAGAATGAGGTTAAGAATGTAGCACAGAGAGGGCATAAGAAGTGGACCCAGGTGCCAAGCGTGTAGGACATGAGAACTTCAGTGCAGAGTTGGCTGTGCCCAGGGAAGAAGGGACATGAAGTGGGGTTGGATGTGGAGGGGGACAAGAAGGACACTGCTGGATCCTCCTCAGGCAGGAAGAGACATTTTGCAGGTAGATGGGTGACTGCCCCAAGTAGGAGAGGAAATTGTGGTCTTCCAGATAGGCATGGAAGCAGTCAGAAGGGACATGGAGCAGGGATGGGACCCAGCATACTGGGGGAGCTGAAGGAGAGCAGAGTCAGTCAGAGCAGGGAGGGCAGAGTCAGTGAGGACTACGCCAGCTTGGATAGAAAACTGGGTCCTGTGGTGAGCCCTGGTATGCTGGGAGGACCTGCTCATTCCCAGCAGAATGAATCCCATCCCTTCTGAGACCTCCCACAAGCTTCTCTTCATCATTGCAATTCCTGCAATAATGCCTGAAGCACCAAATTTCTTTAGACATACTGGGGTTTTTTTTTCAGTCCTCCCCTGAGGATATGTTTATTGATTTGAGAGAGAGAGACAGAGAGACATTGATGTGATAGAGAAATACCAACTGGTTGCCTCCTATACCTGCCCAAAACAGGAATCAAACCTAAGACATAGATATGTGCCCTGACCAGGAATCAACAGTGGAAAAAAAATTTTTTTTAAGATTTTATTTATTTATTTTTAGAGAGAGGGGAAAGGAGGGAGAAAAAGAGGGAGAGAAACATCAATTTGTGGTTACCTCTCACACACCCCTGACTAGGGACCCAGCCCACAACCCAGGCATGTGCCCTGCCTGGAAATTGAACTGCCAACCTTTCAATTCCCAAGCTGGTTCTCAGTCCACTGAACCACACCAGCAGGGTAACCCTGAAACCTTTTGGTACATGGGACAACACTCCAAACAACTCAACCAGCCAGCTAGAGCTGATTTTTTTTTCATGTAACCTTGGTAACACAACCTCCATAAACAGGAATTGTCACCTTCATTTTACCAAAGGGGAAACTGAGGCTCAGGGACATAAAGACAGTTGCTTGAGATGATTCAGCCCGGGCTTTCCCACCTCAGTCTGACCACAAAGCCCACTCTTTCCATATTGCAACTGTGTTGGGAGCATCGGACTGTGTCTGCTTCTGCACCCCCACCATAACTGTGTGCCACTTGAGGGCAGGAATGGAGTCTGGTTCATCCCGGGAACACCAGCAGTCTCAGCATGGTATTCAGGAATATTCACTGAGAAGACCCCAGAGACAGATCACCTAGTGAGACCCTTTTATTTTATAAATAAGGAAACTGAGGCTCAGGAGAAGGAAACAACTTGCTAGGGTCTCATAGCAAATCCTTCCAGGTTCTGAGTGGAGACCCAGATCTTCTGACTATGTGGCCAAAGTTAGGGCCCCAGGACACAGACCAAGGTTTGGTTCCCCTCCCTGTGGCCATACCTCACTTGCAGTTGCCTAATTATTTACCCACTAATTCTATTGCAC